>NC_066836.1:983900-1031400 GCF_001640805.2 Lates calcarifer | reverse complement strand
TGGAGTTTTATTTATTAATAAATGTTGATTTAAAGCAACACTATGTAAACTCTTGATGAGCAGCAGCAACAGTGACCCCTGCAGCCACAAGGGGGAATTACAGGACGCTGGTGGATTGGAACAGGAAGCAGTTAGAAACAGAAAAATCAGTCGCTCAGGCAACAAACAAGTCATCAAAGTAGTTGATAAATAAAGGAGAGAATTGCAGAGCTAGCTTAGTTTAGCAACTATAGCTTAGCTTACTTATCTATAGTTGTATAATGTTGTGTTAATGAGAGAGTAACATCTAGTGGTGAGAATGCAGATTGCAACCAGCTGAATATCCGTCCCCTCGTCCCTCTCTTTCCAAATGTGTCTATGGTGGCTGTCAGGTGAAGAGCTTTGTTTATGTAGCTGCATCTAGATGTTGTATTTAGTTGTTAGTCTTCGTAAACAAACTGCGGTGTCAACATAAAAACGCAAAAGGTGTTTGGTTTGGTTTGGTCTGTTTGTCTCATTCTAAGTTCACAAAAACACACAATTAATTTCTTTAAATGATTGTGCACAATAAAAACATACTAATGTATATTATAACCAATTTCTGCCACTGGATCCCCGTAAATGTTAGCGTAGCTTCATCTGGTAAAGGTCTGATAACATGAACGGTGTATTTCTACTTTCCAGAGATTTAAAACCCAGTTTCAGACTGTTTTAAACTTTTATGAATCTGCTACTTTCATGTCTTTCCGATACCTGAGACTACAGTCTCCAATCACAGCAGCTTCCTGTCGTGTTTCAGTGCTCGGCTGTTGTTTGCCTGAATGTTTGCTTGACCCCTAAAAACACTTGTTTTCTACTTTGTCATTTTGGATTATTGAGTGTAGACTCTTTTTTAGCAGTTTTGCAGTGACCCCCAATCTATGTTTTCCTCTGCTGTGATGCTGTATACTCGTATCAGTTTCAGTTTCAGTTCCAACGGTTCTTACTTTTCACCAAGGCTGTTCCTTATTCATCTGATTTTTTACCACTAACCAGCCAACTGTAGAGTCAACAATCCTCTTCCTGTTTCCAATGGTACTTGAATTTACTGACACCATAACTCTTCAGCACCAGGTTGCGGCTAACAACTAATCTATTGATTCTATTGATTACTTTCTCGACTACTTGGTAATAAAATGTCCAGACGTCTTGTTCTGTCCAATAAACAGTCCCTGAAACCCAAAGAAGTTCAGTTCACTGTCAGAGAAGGAAATCGTTTGAGAATCCAGAACCAGAGAATTTGGACATTTTCTTTGAAATGTGATAACTGATCGTCTAATCGTTGCAGCTCTGTGTCCGTCAGCGTCTTGCTGTGATTGGCCGATCTGTCTCCAGTCCTGGCACCTTTTTAAACTCTTGTTCTCAGGTTGTCATCAGCTCTCAGGTGAGATCACAGCAGGTCAGAACAGGTGTGAAGGAAGAGTCTGTTCCAACCCTGGTTGTAGGAAACCTCAGAGTCCACTTGAAATGAAACTCTTAGTTGACCTTTTGCCCCCGTGGCTTTGATTGGACGGTCACATTGTGCCTGGGGGAGGATTGTGTTGGGGGAGGGGGGGGGTGTAGTGTAGTTACAGTATCATATGGAGCGTTGTGTCGACCCCTGAACCCTGAGGCACAGGAAACCACTCAGATTACTGCGGCCCCGTCCGTCGTGGATCAGGATTGGTATTTATTGTTAATCTGAGGGATTGGGCCGATCTGACGCTCTTCAATCTCAGACTGGAGGTTAGATGGTCAGATGGAAACGCCTCTGATTAACTCGCTCTGCTTCTCCTGCTGCTGTAACTTCTGCTCAATGACAGTTTGATCGCAACCAGTCTTAATTAAGTCCCATTGATTGGCCGCCATCGACTGCTTTCACTGCCGCACACTCAATAGATTGGGCCGGAAGTTATCAATCGTGGAGCCGTGAAGTATTTAGTGCGCTGCTGTCATTTTTAAACCAGCTCTGAAATTAGATGAATTCACCATCTTTCTTTTCCAACGTCCCCATCAAGTCTCCACTCGCTCATCTTCATTCACCCCCACGACTGACCGGTCTGTTTACAGGCCAAACAGTCTGCTGTCAGTCCGGACAGAAACCACTGAACACTGAGTCCTCAGACAGAGAAATCTGAGGTTTGGTTTACGTGGAGAATATTTAATTTAAGGCGAGACACTACGAATAGAATAGAGAGCGACACGTCTTAGAGCAAAAAACCTGGACGACATCAGCCGTTTTATATTTTATTCTCCTGTTAGTTTGTGTGGGTGATTCCTCTGTTAGTTTCCCCGTCTTCCTCCCTCCCTTCTCCCTCTTCATCACATCCCTGAATCATCCAGAAGCCCTCCTCCTCCTCCTCCTGAACATCCTGCTACATCTGCTCTGTGGTGATGCTCCTATTTATAGCAGCTTTTGGCAGGCAGGAGTCTGCGCTGTGCCTCCTCCTCCTCCTCTTCGTCTCTCTGAGAGCTGTTGAGGAGGAGGAAGAGGAGGAGGAGGAGGAGGAGGAGGTTCTCTTCAGGCAGACAGTGTCATCACTGGAAACCTCCTACATTTACATTGTGTTTCTCTCATCCAGAGTGAGTGGGCTTGGTGTCTCGCTCAAGGACGCTCTGACATGAGGCTGCTGCAGCGATTGAACCTGTGATCTGTTTACAGGACGATCCACGTCCAACCACGCCTCCTCCTCCTCCTCCTCCTCCTCCCCCTCTTCTCTCTGTTTAAAGTTTAATATCAGGCTGAAATGTCAGTGTTCAACAATTCAAAATAATGTGCTTTTAGCTTTTTTTTTTCACCTCTGAGCGCTCGTGTTTAAAGCCGGCAGATGTCGACAGATTTAGCCTGTGTGGGCTGAGTCGCTGCAGCGTAGTGACCCACACACAGAGGGGTGAGGAGGGGGGAGGGAGAGGGACCTGTAACCTGGCTTGTTTCACTCACTTCCTGCTTTCAGCCGGTCGAGCCTCTGAGCTTCTTCGCTGCTTGTGGTTCTTGTTGTTTTCCCTCCGAGTGTCGTGACGGCTCAGCTCACCCTGCAGCCTCCTGATGCTTCTCCATCTGCCGCCGCCGTGGTCATGCAACATTCAGCCAGAGCTGCTGCATGTATGTTTGAGTCTTTGTGGAAAAGGCCCCACGCAGAGAAAACAACAGTTAAAGATAAAGACTTCTAGAAGCAGCTGCAGGAGAAGTGAAATTATTTGACTTGAATGTGTGGTCTTCATTAACGAGGAATCAGGAGGGAAATTAGTCACTTTGGTTTTTGTACAGATTAAACAAACACAGAACATCTTCATCAGTGAAGTTCAGAGGTGTGTTTTGTTTCGTCTGCTGTAAAGAAAGCGAATAAGCATATTCCCAGGATGTCAGCAGCTTTAAATGTGCTGATTGTGTTTACGAGACAAAACGTCATCCTCTCATATTGGACTGGGTGCTGCAGTTTGCAGTTGGTATTACAAGATGGTATGGACCGGGGCTAGCTGGTTAGCATGCTAATGTCTGTTGAAGAAAATTAGTTATAGAAAGAAGTAAAATGTTAGCGCTGCGCTCCCCTGTTGACGAGTACAGGAACTCACCACATTTCTTCTAAAAACTGCTGCTAATGTTAAAACATTTAGCTCCACTGACAATAAACCGTTCCTTCAGAAAAGGCCTCATAACAGTTAATCATGGCTGTGGCTCAGGAGGTAGAGCGGGACGTCCACTGACCTGCTGCCACTGACCGGCTGATTAAATATTTGTGTTAACGAGCAGTTGAACAAATTGTTTTTAAACTTCTTAATCGTTGCCCCTTCGGATACTAGCGTAATTTCTTCTGTGCATATGACAGTGAAGTTTTTTATGGACTTTGGCGAGAATTCCTGAGAAAAACAGGGATTATAATTCCCAGTATTCCCTCCCTACACACTGTAGTTATATCCTCAGTGTTTCCTGGAAACTGTCTCTGTGTTTATGAAGCTGTCAGATGAGTTTTCCTTCACGCTGCCGCTGGCTTCACTTTAATCTGCTGCTCAACAGCGATGGGATTCGACCCGTCCTCCGGGTCCTCGTCATGTGACCCCTCTCCATCTAACCCCGGCATCCAGGCCCATGTGTTCCACTAATTCTGAAAGAGAAAGGCGTCAGTGGTCGGAGGTCCTGTGGTATAATCTGCCTCCTCGTGTTAATCTGTGGCCTCTGCCCCCGACATGAGTAAAATCCAGTAATTAAATCAGTAATTAGAGCAGGACCGTCATCGTGGATAATTACTGCAGCTCAGGATTCAAACGAGTGTCTGGAGAAAACACAGAACTACGTTTGTAGATGCTTGGCTGAGGCATCCTTAGTGACGTTTATGGAAAAAACCCAACGTTTCAGTCACATTTTCTTATATTAACGAGCCACAGGATTCATATGCAGCCTCTCGAGCATCTGCTTCACACAGAGGTTCATGAAAATTTAACAGATTTTACTTTTTAATTTGAGAAGTTTGTGGGTGACGCCGGTTCCTGTGAAGCTCTGTCACAGCTCCGGGTTTAAACCGACAGCTCAGCCTGAACTCCAGCAGCTGTACGACAGAAACATGCACTGTAGGAAAATGAGTCAGTCGTCCTCCAATAACGTGATTGACAGCGTGTGATTAACACAAGCTCAGAATCTGTCAGCTGCATGGTGATACTGTGCTCTGTCTGCAGCTGAACTCACTCTAGGTTTGATCAGTAGAGCTTTGTTGGTGAGGCGTTCAGGTGCTCTACACCAGCCTGTCCAACTGTCAACCAAAGTCCAAAGGGTTTCCAACTGGTTTTAATGTTGTGTTGTTTGTTTACATGATCAAACAGTGAATGAATCATCTGTTTGTTGCTGCTAGCGTTAGCGTTATTTCTTGCGTTCCACAGCAAGAAACACCTTAAGAAATAACTGTAAGAATCCCAGTTTGAAGTAGAAACCCTGATCTCAGAGCTGTGATAAAGGCAGAGTAAAACACCTGGTTGTATGAATCAGTAGCAGGTTTACCAACCGATCCAGCAGAAATAAAAACCACTCACTGTTGGTTTGAACCCTCTCAAGTCCTGGATCTGGATGTAGGGGCGACTGGGACAAATCCAGAAAGCTGATCCCAGATGAAAAGTCAAGGACTGACTCTTCGACTCTTTTCCTTTTGCGGGGTTTCCAAAGTTTCTCCTCCAGTTCTTCCTCTACCTGGAGGAAGCTATCAATGGCTGCCACATATAACAAATGCTCTGTCCTCTTTCTGCTCTAGTTGATCAGAGGCAGAAAAACTTCCCTTGTGTCATAAATCTAGACTTTATGTGAAAATTCGTGTTGGATGTCAGACAGAACTGCAGAGTTCAATTGAATCGAATTTTAACAGAAATTATGATTTGAACTAATGCGATTATGACACTTTAGAGGCTGTGATAATTTTTCCAAGTCAAACCGAGAGAGACTGAAAGCTCCAGAACAGCTACTAAATGGACCTTGAGGTGAGATTAAATGTCTGTTTGGAAAGTCATGAGTGAACAAGCGAGTTAAAGGAATATTTCCACATTTTGTGATGTTCGGATCGACTCCACTCTCATGTCTGTACGGTATATGAAGCTAGCAGCTGGTTAGCTTAGCTTAGCTTAGCTAAGGGAAGCAGGGGAAACGAGGGGAAGCAGTTAGCCTGACAGGCCTTTTGAATTCTGACGTGTAGAGACTTTATTTAATGCCTGGACTCAAAGAAGTAAAAGTAGATTTATAGTGAAGTAACCTTCAGAGTATTTTTCATGATACTGTTTGGTTCATACTGAACGTCACAGTGAACTATGACGAGTGACGAAACCTCTGTCCTGTTTCCTGATGAATGAGACATGAAAAGGAGCTTAAACTGCCTGGATCATAGACACGCAGCAGATTACAGACTGAGATTATAAACTGCTTGTTTCCTGGAAAAGCAGCGTTGGCAGCGGTGTGGCTTCAGTCTCATAGTGATGATATTCTGTCTGAGGCTGAAGGTATTTTTGGTGTCTGTTACAGGCTGTTCCTCCCACAGACGCCTCCTCTCTGCAGCAGAGGATCGTGGTTTTACTCCGAACATAAATCTGCCCGTCTTTATTTCATCTGAAGAAGAAGTAGTAGTTTCTGGAGCAGGTTAAAAGGTGTTAGTAGAAACCTGTGATTCCTCCCTCCACACTCACATCACACTGATCAGCTGCAGACGATGTTTTAGGTCTGAAATGTCTCTTGACTGCTGACGACTTCGATAAAGATGAAGTGACAGTGAAGTTGAGATTAAAACCTGTGACAAGCTGTTTGATGTTGTGATGACTAGAGGTGGGAATCTTAAGGTGCCTCACGATTCAATTATGATGAGGCCTGCAGTTATTGATGCATCCTTTTTTTCTATACAGGATTCTTTTTTCTATGTGACTACATGGTTCTTTCAAAGCAAAGTCTCTAATGATCCTTAATAATGTTAGCAACACTATCTTAGAGATGGGACATTGTATCTCCGCTCCAACACAGCGTGGTTCTCAACGACTGAATACGGCTGCAAATCATCAGCAATAAAAGTTGCGATAGAGTTTGTAATTTGCTTCGCCCTTTTCTGAGTCGGGTGGAAGCTTTGACATCTCTCCTCGACGGTCCTCTGGTCGGCATCCAGGTGGAAACATTTCAAATGGTTTCTTGTGTTTGTCACGTTTCCTAAATATTTTAGTTTAGTTTAACTTGCAGATAGTATAACTCTGCCTTCTGCGTCCTGTCAACATCATGGTAAATGGACTGTACTTATATAGCGCTTTTCCAGTCTTTTCGACCACTCACAGCACTTCACACTACAGATCACACTCACCCCATTCACACACACATTCATACAGCACCTCTATACAATAGTGCTTTCTAGCACAGACACACACACCGCACACCGATGACAAACATCGGAGGCAACTTGGGGTTCAGTATCTTGCCCAAGGATACTTGGGCATACAGACTGGAGGAGCCAGCAATCGAACCACAGACGTTCTGATTGGTGGGCGACTGCTCTACCTCCTGAACCACAGCCGCCCCAAAATTAGAAAATCTGTTCTTGACATTTGTGAATCGATTCAGAATCAGATTTTTCCCTCCACCCCTCATGATTACAGAGGCTGCTTTGATTATTTTGTTAATCTAAATCTCTGGAAATAATATTTCTATTTAGGTAGTGAAGTTTGGGTTCTATAGTAGAAAGGAGAACTCTGAACCTGGATCTTATTTCCCATGTGTTAGGGTGTAAGTGTTTGATCTTCTGGAGTCGGTGCAGTATCGATCATGAACAGTATACCCAGCCACCGCCAACAGCTGACAGGTTTACAGTTAATTAATGTAAAAGTGTCTTTAATGTGAGTGTTTGGTCAGATTCACACCTCTGACTGTGGAGGTGTCATCTGTGTTTTATTGGCAGCTGCTGTCGTCTTTATTTTTTAACCAAATGTTCAGCGGACGGCAGCTCTGAGATGAATGGAGCCCTTCACACTCTGTCTGTTGGCTCAGTCCAGATGGGAGATCTTAGAGAAATTAACTTGTTGATGCAGAATAAGTTGGTAAAACACCTAAATCCTTCATCAGGTCAACACCAGGCTTGGTGGAGTACTGGGTTTGTCCTGCTGGGGGAGGCCCCTGCCATTAGGGAGTGTCAGTGAGTTACAGTTTGTCAGAGTGAATCTCTCTCAGGTTTTTCTGCTCTGAGTCTGTTTTCAGAAGCCTCTCTCTCTGAGCTGAGGTCGAATATCGAGTTGTTTCCCTCGGTCCTGCAGGGAACTCGGCTGAATCACATCAACTCAGTTTCTCTGCAGACTCCTCCGGTCGTTGCTGTTTTTATCTGCCGATGGTCGGCGCTGGTCTCAGGACGACTGCAGGAGAGCGTCACGTGAATTTTTACCGTCTCAGAGGAGGAAAACGTTCAGTGGTCTCCGTTTATTTTTCTTCTAGAAACGTCTCCTGTCTGAGGACAGTTCAGATGCTGTGCAGCGTGGGGGACGTGTTGTTGCTTCGCCAGGCAGGTTGCTAGGTGACGGCCCTCCCCCTCCTCCTCCTCTCCGACACCTCCCCGTCATGAGGAGCGTTAACGGGCTCAGCCTCCGACCTGCCCACAGCCAATCAGAGGCGAGATAATCCCGTTCAGGCTGCAGATTAACGGCTCTTTGAAGTCACTCGTCTGAAACCTCCAACTGAACCAAAGCAGGATCAGTGTTACTCACAAGGAAAATCCACAACGTTTGTGCTCAGAGGTGCTTTCAAATTATAGTCTGAGACTGGGGCATTTAGTCTTAGATCATCAGTATCCATCTGTGTGGGACAGGATCAGAAACCACTGGATTACTGTGATCCTGAACTTAAAAACAGGAGGAGTTCTGCAGCCTCTGTTTCCTCTGAGTGGATCTCTGGAGGTTTATTCTGAAAGGACGAAGACATGCTCAGGAAGTGGAATAACTAACTTCCTGTTGCACCAATTCACTTACTTCCTCCCTCACACTTTATTATAATTTTAAGTGTGTTCACACTGACAGGTATAGAAACGTGGTGTTGAAACACTCCTCACCCTGAACCGTCACCATCTTGGCTATGTAGCAGAAGAGAAGCGATCATTAATGTACTTTTAAAGCTGTGAAAATGGCGGCTGAGGAAGAAAGAAACACAGCATCAAAACAGACAAACATTTATTTTCTACAACAAGCGAGCGCAGCAGTTCAGATCAGTTCAGTCATTTCTTTATTTCTCACAGATGGGAAACTTGGCTCGCAGTCAGGTGACGACAATAAAATACAACAACACAGTACAGAAGTGTAAAGAGTGTATTGATACGACCTAAAATATCTCCAGTACAAAACACTGTTCTAATTTCTTTTTCTTGCATTCTTCTCTCTCTACATAAATATTTAGTAACTGTAACTAAATGTTTTCGGGTGTTTGGACGTTTGGAGACGTCACGTTCACACCTGTTTAAACCTGCCTCCTCCTGCTCTGTGAATCAGTCTGGTTATATAACGAGCAGTCGAGTCATTCACCTGTCAACATGAACCTCCCTCCTCCTGGAGCCAGAAAACAGAGGAGTAAGACTCAGATCTGACTCATCCAGATGTTGAAGGCTGAGCTCTGTACGAACAGAACGTACAGGAGATCAGCAGCGTCTAAAACTACACTTCCCATGATCCTCGGCTGCCGTTTCTCTGGAGAAGAAGCTCAGAACCAGTTTTGGTTATCTTTAGCCTCTGCAGCTCAGAGCAGAACGTGAGGCTCTGTGATTGGATGGTTCCCACTGAAATGCACCCTGGGAACTGTAGTTGACTTTAGTTTCTTGCAGCTTGGACTTTTTACTGACACAGACGTTGATCTTTTGTGCTGATGATTCAGTCGGGAGAGTTTCCTGAAGCACTGAGGCTGAGTCACACGATCGGTCCAGAATTATCCTCCAAGTGTTCACAGGTGGGAGGAGGTGGAGTCATGTGACCTGGGAGTTGTAGTTTTTTCAGGAGAATACAGGACAAAGATACAAACTGACAACTCCTCTTCCTCTTGTGTGTTTTCAGAAGTACAGGCACCACGATGAGGACTCGTCTCCCCAGGACCAGAGCTCCCCCCAGCTGACGGAGGAGGCGGGGGGGCCGGAGCTGGTCCAGGTAGCAGAGAAGAACCTGTCCCAGATCGAGAATGTGCACGGATACGTCACCCACGCTCACATCTCACCTATGAAGGTAGAGGACACAGTCTTTACTCTACTCTCTACTCTTTACTTACTTTCTTTATTCGTCCATTCTCCTCTGTCTGTAGAGAAAGACTTTACCGGCCTGAATAGAAGAAATAATGATGCTTCAGTTCCAGACTCCATTGAAAAAAGGATGAATTTTAGCTTCAGGGGAATTTCTTTAAAGTTGAGAATAATAAACCTACAGGTTCTTTGAGGCCGGTAAAATCTGAGCTTTTTATCTGTCGTTCTGTTTGTTTATCTCTGTGCTCATGTTTATTGATCAGTGAATAAACACTGATCAGCCACAGCATTAAAACAAGTGACAGGTAAAGTGAATGCATTGATCGGTAGCTGCCGCTAACGTTAGCTCAGCTTGTTTTCAGGTTCAGATTCCTTCAGTGTGTTTTAACGTTGAGGCTGATCAGTTTGTTTCTGTTCATTATGTCGGCCATGACACCTCCACACAAAGACTCAGGATCAAAATCATCTCCTTCATTAACTTATTTCATCCTGATCAACACTGATGGATTTATGTTTTGTGTTGTTGGTGAATTGATCCTGACACACACACACACACACACACACACACACACACACACACAGAGGAGGGAGGAGGGGGGTTGCTGTTGTCCATGTTGCCTCCATGTGGCTCATTAAAACCCTGAATCTGCTCATACACACCTGTACCTGTCTGCTGTCATGATCCCATCACACACACACACACACACACACACACACACACACACACACACACACACCTCCAGTCAGCTTCCTGTCCGACCCTCCAACAGTCTCAGCAGGTAAACTCCAGGTGAGCTGTTCTGTCACTCAGAGGTGGTTGTTTAATTGAAGGAAGTTGATCTTAAAACTCCAGAGCGGTGACCTCTGACCTCTGACCTTTCCCCCAGCCGAGCTCCTTTACTCCTCAGCCTGTTGTCTCTGGCAGTAATGGACGCTGCAGCCTGTAGGGGGCGCCAGAGCCGAAAAGTTAGCCTATTTGTTTTTATGCTAAATTCCTGTGGCTCATAAAAGTTCAAATTTCAAGGTTGATGCAAGTTTTGGTCCCAAAAACATCTGAAATAACAGAATCAATTATCTGATGATATTTTGGACAGGACTCCTACAGAAACAGACCTTTTTATCTCAACCAGACTCCATTGACAAAAACAGGAATTTTACAGAGCAGAACACAGGAGTTCCTGCCTCCGTGTGTTAGTGTGTCTGTGTTACTGTGTGGTACCTTTACTTCAGTAAAGTATCTGATTACTTCTTCCACCACTGAAAGTCACACAGTAACACAGACACACTAACATTTAGTATTCCAGCAGCTCCTGTGTTCCGCTCGGTAAAATTCCTGTTTTTGTCAATGGAGTCTGGTGCTGACTGCTGTGTTCACTGTTCTTGATGAACACTGCACAGATTCCAAAGATTTCTGTCCCTGTCAGTCATTTACAGGGGAACATCACTTCCTGTGTAGACGGCAGGTGACTGTTACCTGAGCCTGTGGTGCGTTCACTGCCTGTCTGCTAGCTGCATTCACAAACATTCTGATTCTAACATCTGATCCAGTAAAATATTCACCTCCGGTTTCAGTGTCTATCTACCTGTTTACGCTCGTGTCAGACGCCCTGATCCGCCTGGCAGTCTGTGTGTTTACTGAGACCGGATCAGAACCAGGACCTCACAGAGCCTCCACCTGGACAATCTGTCCTCCTCTCAGTCACATGACCCTGATTCCCGTTCATGCGTTCGTCCTCCATGCTGCTCCTGTCAGCTGCTGCTGTGTTTGTGTCTGTCGCTGCTCAGACCCTCACATTCAGCTGTTTGTTGTCGCTGTGAGTTTGTGTTGTTAAAGTTAATTCTGCCAATTTAACACATGGAGATCAGTCTGTGGACAGCTGTGATGACTCTTGTCTCTGGAGGAGCTTTGTCACATCTGAGGAGATTTTAAAGTTTCAGAAATACTTTAATGTTATCGCTCTGTCATTAATTAGTCAATTAATCAATGAAACCATTATTTCCTGCTGTAGACACAGTGAGGTTAAAGTGATAAGAACTGTATTTACTTTATAGAACGACTTGAAAACATGAAAGATCAAAACATAATAAAATGAAACAGAAACAACAAGCCACTGAATTAGAATAATATAATTCTGAGTAATAAAGCAGTGCCACAGAGAAAATGTGAAAAGTGAAATATTAATAAAGTTATTTTCAGCTCAGTGATTTTCTGTTTCTGACCACAGGTTCATGTTAAATCATTTCAAACATGATGTGGAGTCTGTGCTGAATCTGTTTTTATTCTCCAGAGATGGAGACCAGTCTTTTCTTCACTTCAGTTTCAGTTGATTTGTCTCTGCAGCTAAACAACAACAGAACAACTGTGGCTCTCTGCTCTGCTGGTTCATTGTTCGGAGCTGATTAACCTGATGTGCCGCTGAGCTGAGATCTGATGTTTCACGGGGGTTTAAACCTTTTCACGCTGCTGTGGTTGTGGTAACAGAGAACATGAGAGCAGATTAAACAGGACTGATGATGATGATGAGTTCAGGCGCCTGTCGGCTGCAGCAGCGTGGAGCTGCACCGCCACCCTGTGGAGGTAGGAGGTAGTGCAGCTGAAGGGTCAGAGCAGCTGAAGTTAGACAGAAGTTAAACAGTTAAATGGAAAGAAAAGATGATAATGAAGTCGTATTTTACCAGCAGATGAATCTAAAGCGTATGTTTTGTTTTATAATTGATCTGTTGTGTTCAGATCAGAACTGTGTGTTGTGTTCAGGTGTCGTCTGAGAGTCTAAGTCTGCTCCACCCGTCACTCACCATCAGGGGATTATTGATCACGTATCTCAGCCTCAGTAACTCCAGGACCCTGATCGCTCTGTCAGCCATCAGCTGGTCTGTCTGTGTTTATATCCCATCATGCCTCAGCTCTTCTCTGTCTCTCTGTCTGTCTTTATATTCCTGACTTTTACTCTGAACTCTCTCACTTTATATTTTTCTGTCTCTTAATAATTACTCCTCCCTGTTTATTTATTAAAGCTTGATCTGATGTTAAAGGATAATTCAGGTGGTGTTTTTGTTTAGGAACCAATGGGCTCAGACTGAGGAGGGAAGACAGAATGTGAAGCGCTGGATTTATTCACCAACATTATTATGATTATACATCATTTTTTTACACTGAGGATAAAATGCCCATTGCTCCTAAAGACAGTGTGTTTTTCCTCAATGAAATGTTTATGAAGAGGAAATGAGAGTCCAACAACAATCCTCTTAAAGTCTGAAAAGTCGAACTATCAGAACACAAATTTTTAAATTTCCTTGTGATCGACTAAATTCTTAGCGATCAGTAATTGATCGTTGATTAATTATGCCACATTAAAACCAGTATCTAGTTTTAGTTTTGATGTAAATGACTCAGTTCAGTGTAAAAGTAGATTTAGTGTCAGAGCTAAACTTCCTCCTCCTCCTTTCTTCTCAACCTTCTCTTTCACCTCCCTCCTCCTCCTCTGTCTTACCTGTCTTAACTTCCTCTCTCTTGCTTTTCCTCTGCTGTATTTTGACCTCTCCGAGATGCCGTCTTTCCTCTCCCCTCCTCCCCCCTCCTGTATCCTGTAGGTAGCATCTCTGGAGTGCATCTTTGACGGTTCCTCTGTGTTAGGACAGCATCACCCGGAGCTCCCCTCCCCTACGCCCTCCACCCTCTACCCCCATGGAGAGGACAGCCCCCTCCCCTCCTGCTCCTCCAACCCCTACCCCCCGATACAGGTAACCTCCCCCCTCCTCCTCCTCCCACCCTGCTGTTACTATGGTGGCCCAAACTTCAGTGCTGCTGTAAAATAATTCATTTTCTTCACATCTCCATCATATTTTCATCCAACTTTCTACTAAAGTAGAAATCATCTGCTGCTCTAACATTCAGAGAAATCCACCTTAAAACTTCTGTTTTACCTGATTCCACCTTAAAACACCCCCCTTTGTGTTTTATTGTTGTGGTGTTACAGACTGAATGCTTCGTATTCGTACAGATGTTTTGTTGGTATTAACGTCTTTATAGTGATTGGATCATGAAAAAAGTTTGTGGTTTTAGTTGGTGTTTGAAGAAACGTTTCTTTAACAGACTGGTACTCTGATCTTTTGGTAAAATGATCTTTGATCTGATCGGTTTTATTGGTCTTACTGTGGTTCCAGTTTGGTTGGTGACACACACAGAGAAAGCTAGCTCTGTAATTATTTCTTTCATTTATCAACCTCTTTGATAAACTAGGAGTTTTGCTGTCTGAGTGATTGATGGGCTGTGTTTTCTGTTTAATTTATTATTATTTTCTTTTTAGAAATATTCTGATGACTTTTAACAATAGTGGCTCTAGGGATGTCGGTTGATCTATCTTGGTTCCAGACTGAAATATCTGTCAGATAGATTGCTATGAAATTTTGTGCAGATATTCTAGAGCTGCAACTTTTAGCCAATGAGTCAAAACTATTGAGATGTTTAGGACTCAGGTTGAGATAAAATAATATTTATTTTTGCTAATATTCTGACGTGTTGTTCACTATAAGAATATTTGATTAACTGAGGAAATAACTGTTAGCTGTGCCCCTAAGACACTCATGATCCCCAGATGACGAATCCTACTAACGTCTGGAAACCTTTCCTGCAGCGGCTCCAGCAGGTCAAAGCTTTAATTTGTCTAATGTTGGTTTAAAACCAAATACTTGATGAATTCCCACAAAATGTTGCTCAGACACTCATTGTCTCCAGAGGATGAATCCTACTGCCTTCAGTGAACCTTTCCTGCAGCGCCACCTTGAGGTTGACCTTTTTGACTTTGAGAGAAATATCTCAAAAACCGTTGGATGGATTGGGATAAAACATGATTCAGATGTTCATGTTCCCCTGAGGGTGAACTGGAATAACTTCTTATCTAGCGCCATCATCAGGTCACATCTGAATCTGTCCAAGTGAATTTGCTGTCGTTGTAAAGTAGAATAACTCGTCGTACTTCACGGCAGACTGAACCCAGCAGCTGGATGACTGTTTCGTCACCGAGCCGAACCTTCACCTCACCGGTATGATCGCCTGCTCCTGCAGCGACGGTGTTTTGGTGGAGAAATCTCCACATCCTGCTTCATTGTTTCCCTCCACGTTTGATCTGCGGCAGCTGGCCGTCCTCCGGCCTGACGTCAGCAGCAGCAGCAGCTATCTCCAACACCTCCACCACGATAACGCTGTGAATGGATTCTTACATCCCACAAAGACACTGACGGCCGGGAGGACGTACTGTACACTCCTTTTTTATATTATTCCTTTCATTTTTTTCATCTTCTTCCTCCGCCTCTCGCTTGCTCTCCTCAGCAGCACCATGGCAACACAGGAGATAAATGCCGACAAAGAAAATCCTGACGGCAGGAAAATGGAGGAGGAGGAGGAGGAGGAGGAGGAGGAGGATGGGGTTGAACCTGCAGAGGACAAGGACAGATTTAGCGAGGCTTTCTGTAACAGGGCTGGGGGAGTTGTAGGAGGGGTTGATAGTAAAATGCAGAGTAGCTGGCCTTCTCTTCGTCCCCAGCAGAAAGATTTACAGCAGCTCTGATGTATATTTAGCACCAAGACAAAGGACTCAGAGGCCATGAAATGACTTGTCACTAATGCTTCTTCTCCATCGTCTCATCTCTGCCACACTTCATTCCCAACTGCAGCAAAGGATGCTGGGAGGACAGGCCGGCTCTATTTATAGCCAGCAGTCATGGAATTTCAGGGAAATCATGGAATGTTTTCCAGACAGGGACAGTTTTCAGACTGAAACACTATGTTTATAAAGTTGTTTCCAACACACATTTCCAGAAGAAAAAAACATCCCTTGCACAAAATATTCACACAATACGACTCATTCCACAAGCATCAAAACAATCTCACATCATTATTATGAACTCCTCTGCTGAGCTTTTCTAGAAATTTCTAGAAAACTTCAATTCAGGTACCAAAACTGCATTGACCCATATATAAGATCTGATTATATTGTCCTGCACCTGCTTTTGTAAAACATCTATTTGAAGATAAGAAACTCTTAATGAGAAAGTTTCCCTGGTGATATCGTCAGTCCAAGGATAATACAGTCCTCATCCTTAAAGCCTTGTCCTAGTAAAAGTGAAACACTAAAGCAACATTAAAGCAAAAAAAAAAAACCCCGACACATTTTTATAGTTTCCTGACAGACTCTTGAAAATCTGAATGATTTTATTTAGCTGTAAGAATTTTGTTACTGTAGTAAACCCTTTAGTTTATTTTCAAATTAACAGTTTTACTGCATAAACTCATGGGGACACCGATAATTATCACAATAAATGTCAGATTATTATTTAATTCAGTTTTAACGGCTGAAGAATTGCATTTTTTCTTTATTGTCAGAACACGACAAAAACTTAAACAGTTGAACATTAAACAAATCTCAGGCAGAAAACCAATATAATGATACAAATTCTACCTAAATCATCTAAAACGTCTGTTCCTGTGACATGATTGAACATTTGTTATATTTTAGGAGAATTATATTATCATTTTACATTGAAATTTAAAATTCTATCCCAATAATTATGGATATCGTTTTATCTGTTGTCTGTCTGTCTGGAAAGTTACATCAGTGATGGTTGTAATTTTCAGGATCAACATCCATATAGAACCGAGTATCATCTGCATAGAGATGTAAATAAGTGCTTTTCTGCAGGACTATGATTCCTAGTAGCCACATATAAACATGGAAAGGTAGAGGACTCAGGACGGATTTTCTGTATTTGTGAGGAGAAGCTTTTAAATGTGTATTTGTAATAATCAGTGTTTTAGAATTAATGACATCTCCTCTGAAATAAACATTAGAACAAACCTGGAGTTTTGGTCCAACCTGAACGTCCCTGAAAATCAACACCTCTCAGCTATGAAAAGACTTTTTTTTAAAAAACCTTTAGTATTGTGGCTACATGATGGAAAAACAAGACTATCACATAAGGAGCACACACGATCTTACTCTGGAAGGTGAATATTATAAACACAGTATTTAATCTCAGTCCAGCTCTCTTGTTACAGCTGAAACCAATCTATAAACGGAATAAATAAAACAGACCGAAAGATTGCTTGATTGTTACATTAAGTTGTTGTAAGAACAAAGTAAATATTTGTTTAAGTAAAAAGTGAATGAATTAATAAAATAATTTAAAAAAAATCTGACACAAGTGAGAAAATGTTAACCTGTTCCTGCTTTTTAATTCTTATCTTCATTATTATATAATTGATATTTCTATTCATTTAATTAGTTTATTTTCATTCATAGTTAAACTAAACTAAAGACTGAATTCACTCGTGACTCCTCAGATCTCCTCGCTGTCCGTCACAGCCGTGATAACTCAGCAGTTTTCTGGTGAGAGTTTCCCCTCTGCTGACTCATTTTTAGAAAGGGACCTGAAGCCTGAAGTAGGACAGAGGTCAGCTGGACCAAACCCACCCCGGACTGAGAACCAGGAGGAGGAGGAGGAAGGAGCTGCGTGAGGTTTCCAGACTGCAGAGAGAAGAGATCAGAAGACTAACTTCCTCCCTGGCTGCTCTCTCTCTCTTTAAACGCTCTCTCTCTCCGTGCTCTCTCCGTCAGCCCTGCAGTCTGTTGTTGCTGTCTGCCTCAGACAGACGGAGGCTGGCCGACCGGCTGCTCTCTCTCCACCTGCTAAGCGATGCTCTCTCACCCGGGCAGGTTAATCCGCTCCCCCCCGAGGCTCCTCTCTCTCCTTTTTCCCCGTCAACTCCGGCGTCTGACGACTGCCGTTCACCAGCTAACGTCCTCCTCCTCCACCGCTGCTCGTAACCTAACCGGTGGAGGACGACCTCGGTGTGCAGCTACTCCATCAGCTCCTCTGCAGCCTCCCTGTTTGCGTCTGTGAGGAAGAGGAGAAGGAGGAAGGAGGAAGGAGGGGGGTGGTGGTGAAGGAGTGAAGCCCCCCCCCTCCCATCGTCTGCTCTCCAGCCAGCACCAACCACCTCCGCCACCCCACAGCTGCCTGCTGCAGGAGTGAGAGGAGGCGCAGAGGAGGCAACACCACCTCCACCTCCACCACAGCAGCAGCAGCAGCAACAAGCAGAATGCTCAACTCTGTGTGGTACGCCAAAAAGATGGGCCGCCGCATCATGGGCACCCTGAGGAGAACCAAGCGGCTCCACCGGCGCCTACTGGTAGGTCACCTCCTCCTCCTCCTTCTCCACCCCGCCACCCCCCATTCATGAAAGAATAAACCCCCCTAAAGGTGAGGAGGTAGGGGGGAGGTGCTGCACAGTGTAGAGTGAGTCATTTTCTACATGGTCATGCACTCCTCTGTGTGTTGTTGTAAATGTATTGATCGGTCCGTCTGCTGCTGCTGGAGGAGGCAGATGTGGAAAAAGTTGCAACAGGAGATCTGCCACCGCCGCCGCCGCTGCTGCTGCGTCATGTACCGGATCAGGATTCATGCAGAACCCCTTCACATCTGGTCTAGAAACACCCACATCCACAGTCCCATCTCGAAGCAGTTTGGTTCTTTTATCATCGTCTCTGTTGTCAGATAAATACGTGTGTTTGTGGGAGATCTGAGGTGATTTGTTGATAAGGCTGCAGCAGCTGCAGGTTATTACGTTGGAGCTAAATGTGTCTCGCCGTGTGAGTGTGTGTGTCGTTAAATCTTGAGGAATCGAGGACAGAGCTGGTGAATGTTCCAGAGCTTTCAGCAGCTGTATCAGATAATAAGAAAGGACGAGCTGGAATCTCCCCTCGTCTCGGGCTCGTTGATGTGTGGTTTAGTGTTTTTTTGGAGTCAGTGTCACACCTGTACAGCTTTTCTTTTTTCTTCAGTGTGTCAATGTGGAGATTTACCTGCATAAACAGCAGCATCATGTTCTGGGCAGATGTGAGGAACCCCTGCAGTATATAGCACATGCCTTCCCTGGCGTTGCCTAGCAACCTCCAGGCTCCTGACACGCAGCGCTACCCCGCTGCCGCCTCCCTGTTTACCACCTCAAACACACACACACGTTAACATACATGAAGACACACACACGGAAACATGTTAAAGGTTTATCACAGCTGTACTGTGATGACGTGAGAGGAGCTGAGGCTTCTTCTGATCATCTAAAGGGCAGGTTCACAGTTTTTCAAGTCTGTCTTGAGTCTGTGATTTTAACGTTAATGACGATGTGAAACCAGTGTTTAAAGTTTAAGGTGTCTCTGAGGGTAGTGATGGACCTGAATCTGCAGCTCCCCCTCAGCTTTACAGTGAGTTTCAGCTCATTCTTTATCTGTTTATCTGTTGTGATTGAGTCCCTCGGCTCTCATGGCGTTGTTGTCAGCTGTAAACAGCCACAGTTCAGCCGCAGAGATGGATATTTCTCTCAGGAGGTGGTGGAGACCAAAAACAGATAAGAGAGGGAATACTGGATTTGGATCTGTGTAATCATTCCCTCTGTTCACACTGGACGTTAAAGGATCCCTGTCTGTTGGTGCGTTCAAGTTGTACTTGGAAATAGGAAATTCCAAGATATTAGACACAAGTTTCAGCTGGAACGCCTCCTGAAGTCAGAGCAACCCACCAACCCCGACATTGGAATCCAAGATGGCTGCTCCTCACATCAGTAGAAGTGAACACTCTGCTGATGTTACTGTTTATAGCAGTTTGACAAATTAAATGTAATCAGATGTTTTTTTACAGAACGAAAAATGCTGAAAAACAAAGATATCTTCTGCTCCTCCTCTCCTCCTCTGAGGTGTTCTTCAGGTGATATTCTTTCTGATATTTTTATTATAAAACACCATATTTGTGTTTCCTCAGATTTCATTCTTAACCAACTGAAACTCAGACCGCTGAAGCTCTGCTCACATTACCTCCAGATAAACTTTAAAACTACTGGGAAATACTGAACCGATCCATCCTGAACTGACCCAGGATCAGACCACAAGCTGATTTAATCTGCTGAATGTTTCATCAGGTTTCTACAAAGTCTGATTTTAGCTTCTCAGCAGAGTTTGAAGCTCAGTGATTGTGAAATGAACCTTGGAAGAGTCTCCTTCAGGTTTTATGTCCACAGGCGTCTCATAGTTTTGACTCTTAATCAAAGAACCTGATATTTTCTAACACAGTTACTTATCTTTTTAAAGTTTTGTGTCAATCCACAACACTGACTGAGAGCATGAGGGAGGTTTTGGTTTTGGTTTGATCCTGTACGAATTGTTGGTTCAGTTCCTCTAGACTGAAGCTTTGTTCCTGGGTGGTTTGGATGATGTCTGGTCCGGTCTTTTCCAGCAGAGACTGTACAGGTGTGACGTGACTCTGAGCTCAGATTCATGACTGTAATCTGTTTGGTGCCCTGTCAGGCGTGGCTTGTGTCGACGGCGCCGCTCCTCCTCCCACCGCGGGTTAATGACCCGTGAAACAGCTCACCATCAGCCCAGAAAGAACGAGATAAAGATCTGCAGCTGATATCAACACATCTGATCAGGTTTAAAAGTGGAGGCTGTGAGAGGTGACTGATAAATCCAGAAACAGAACAGACTACATATGTTTTAAAAGTTGTAGTAAGAAATTACAAGCTCCAGTTCTGACTCTGCTCGGAAACTTGTTGGAATTCAGGTGCCTGGTTTACTCGACTTGACGGCTTCTATCATGTTGTCCTGCATCTTGACTCGTAAGGACGATGATATTAAACCGAAGCTGCTGCTTTACAGATGTTTGTAATTATTGATTTTTGGTCACAAGAGGAGCGTCCATTTTAATTTCTGAGTTATTGTTAGATACATTAGAACTCAGAAGTTCCCTCTGACGATAACTCTCTGGAGGTCTGTTAATGTGGATAGTTTGTGGCTTCATTGGATGTTTTCAGGTCTTTGACTCATGTTTGTTTAAAACCTTGTGTTGGACTCTCATGAAGCTTCTGTCTGCTCAGTTAGTTAAAAAGTCCAAATAAAGGCCCTTTTCCTTTTGGACAAACCTTCAGTCGTTGGAGTGGAGAGATCACGACAACACCAGAACTAAATTTTGATAATTAGAGCCAATTTTCAGCATTTAATTTTCATGTAGGTTCTCTGTGACTACAACTATCAAATCAGAGGATAATTACAGCTTGGCTTTGTCGACCATTTCAAAAGGACTGTGCTCATGATTATCACTGAAAAGAAGGAAAAGTGGAGCGCTCAGGTTGGAAACAAAACTCCGACCTGCTGTACTCAGTGTAGTCGTGCTCACACAGTTTTCCTGTTCAATCAGAGATTATTAAAAACATTTCAGGTGCTTTGAGTTTGACCTCTGTATAAAGTCGTTTGAGATCGTCTGGATAAACTGCTGGTTTGTTTCCAACCTGTCTGATGTCGCCATGATCTCAGATTAACTCGAGTGTTACACAAACAAAAGTGAAAAATAAAAACACTTTAAAGTAGAGACCAGTTTCCCTCCACACAGAGGATCTGATTTTATATTTTGCATATATTTCCACGTTAATGAGGAAAAATGACGTTTATACTGAAACCAAATGTTATGTAAAGCAAGTACTCTGACATTTAAAAGCCTAATTACTGACCCCATTAGTCTAACTGGTTGTACTTGTGCTGTGGAGGATGATGGGAGCTGCAGCTGTGGTGACGTGTTTGGCCTGTAGGTGGAGCTGCAGACACAGCAGAGTTCAGGCATTAATCCTAATCTACAGCAGATCCTCGGCCTCTCAGATCGTTGGACTCTTGTGTTTATACTCTGTGACACGTTCAGCACAGTTTGTTGTATTGATTCTCTTTCTAACTGCTGCGTTTGTGTGTGTTCCTGTCGTCGTGAATCATGTGGATCAGTTTCCAGATTCCTGCACATTTAACGCTGCGGGGGTCGATTTCTGATCGAGGCTGAGCACAGAAACAATAACCTGCTTTACTGTTCAGATGACAGTTTAATACGTCAGAGACGATACAGACAGAGGCAGATCAATGAGCTCTGAGATGGTCTGAGACGAGGCGTTCAGGGACAGATCGTGTTTCCAGATGAAACGTTTGAAGGCGTCTGTGAATCGGCTTGTTTTTTGTTTTTTCCAGCAGAGAGAGAGGGAAAGATCTGGAAACGCTCCTCCCACCAAAAAACACACAGCTCTCCTCCTGGATTTTTAAATCCACTTATGAAATCAGACCTCTGTCCAACTGCGCTGCTCCCGTTGTCATGTCAACACTCGTATGTGGGTTATTCTGGGGCATGTTTTATGTTGTATAAATAATTTGCCCCATTCAGGGTAAAGGCTGGATACTATAAAGACCAAACTGAACATCTGTCAGAGTCGGTCAGGAGCTGGATATCGTCTGGTGTAGTTAAGAGCATTAATTGTTCATATATTTGATTAGAAAAAACATAAACATTGTTAATTTGAGTGCATGTAATTTGTTTTTTATAAAATATTTAGTGTTTGGGACGTTTTATGGTGGTGGACACACTGTTTTTGACCAGGAAATTATTATTAGATAATTTGTGTGTTGGTGCATTGGTGCACTTGACTCTCAGTAGACCACAACAATGAAGCAAAGTTTTGGAGATAAATTAATAGTCCTGCATTTTTATGAAGATTTTTGTCTTGATATATATTTGCAAAAATTGTGCGATGCTGATAAAGACATCTACTGTTATACAGCGATGATTCTGGGTTTAGTGTCTCTGAGGTTTGTTAGATTTCCTGGTTTAGATCTTAATTTAAACATTTACTTCTTGCATGGAAACATCTCAACACATCAGTACCAGACTCCATTGACAAAAACAGGAATTTTACCAAGCAGAGCACAGGAGCTGCTGGAATACCACTGTCTGCATCTGTTAGTGTGTCTGTGTTACTGTGTGACTTTCAGTGGTGGAAGAAGTAATCAGATACTTTACATGGAGTAGAGGCACCACACAATAACACGAGTTGACTAACATTTAGTATCCCAGCAGCTCCCAGTAAAATCAATGGAGTCTGGTAGTGATATATAGAGATGTTTCTGGTTAAACTGAAAGAATCTTCCTCTTTGTCCACTGGATTAAATTACAGCAGCTGGACAGAGGAAATGTGGAGCTTTAATGATGAATATGGATCCACAGGACCGTCAGTTTCTGGTCTGTGCTCACTGCTGCTGTCATTTAGTTTTATTTTGAAACTGTCAGAACAGAACAAGTTTTTCACTCTCAGCTGTTGTAACAGAACAATCTGGGTGCAGCAGCAGCAGCAGTGGGAAAAAAGTGAGAGAAACAGCACATCAGCAGCAGCTCGTGGTTCAGTCCTGAACAGCAAAGACTGTCAGGTTTTTATCTTCAGCTGAGGCTTAAAGCCGCCGCAGAGAGAATATCCAAATGAAAGCTGCAGCTTCCCGCCCCGCCGCCGCTAACCAGGAGTCCTCGTCGCATTCCTCCCTCGCTGCTGCTGACGCTGACATGCCCGTCGCTGTGTCTGAATCCGGGGGCGACATTGATTATTCATGCACCCAGTGGAGCCGCCCCCCCACCATCACCACCACCACCACTCGTGCTGACATGTGCCTCGCTCACTGAAGCCGATTAATTGGCAGGGGAATGAGAGAAGACGAGCGGGAGGGTGTCACACAGAAAGAGCAACTGAAGAGGGAGGGGGGTGAGGCGAGAAAGAAAAGAGGGAGTGTTATTGTGCTGTGGTGGCGGAGCCTGAGTAACAGGATTGAGTTTGGATCTGTTGCCATCACGCCGCAGAGCCGGAGCGAGCCTGTTCTGATCTGATCGACCCATCCTTCATTTATTATTTAACCTCCTCCGACAACGACAACCGGGAATCTCCTCCCGGAGGGATGACCACACACTACCCCCGGCAGGAGTTCAGCTCCAAGGCCATGAACGGCGCTGAGAAGAAGCTGCCGCGGGTCAACATCAACCTGCAGGAGTCCATCGCCCACCTGCACCCGCTCCAGAGGCAGCACGCCATCGAACTCCACCGACAGCAGCAGCAGCAGCAGCCAACGCCAAGTCGTCCGCAGGTCCAGGCATCTCTGTCGACGTTCACCGCCTGCACTGTGCCGGCGTCCTGCCGAGCTCGCAGTCGGTTTCTCAACTTGCGGGACAGCGTCAAGAAAAGCCCAACCAAGAGCACCGCCAAAGTCATCGGCAGCAGCCTCGCAGCCAACCGGCCGGAGATACCCTGGGTACCCTTCGCCTTCAATAAGGTACTTCATCCATCAACGACACATGAAGCTGGGAGACAGCTTTTTATTCAAGGATTCAACCACTGAGGTTAATTCAGTTCTTGGAGGTTAATTTGTCGTGTTGTCAGAAAACAACTTGTTAATCAGGACTCGTCATTTCGCACCAAGAAGTACCGAAGACTGTAGCACCGGGTCGATTTTAAAACGTCCAGAAGTGTTTCTAGAACCACGTTGTGGTAAAGCAGTGACAGAGTTCATACGGTCTGTATCGAGAAGTACTAATGTTTGAGTCCATATCAAGAACCACTGAAGTTCACAGCACATAGTATTTGTAGCATCAAGTGGGTATTATAGAGTACTGAACCTTGTAGCAACAAGTTTTTGTCAGTCAGAGTTGGTCCTGAAGTTTACAGGAACGATGTGTAGACAAACACGTTTCAGTTCATCAAAGTCAGAACTGAAACAATCCTGCTCAGTCTCAGTGTTTGTCTGAAGGTCTGAGGATCTGAATACAACTGAGTACAACTGACACACTTGTCATTAAGACTTTGATGTGTTCAGTTACTGCTCAAAACCAGGTTGAAAAAAGAGCTGATTTTGTTGTTGGTGCTGAAACTTGTGTCTGAAGCATCAAAAACATGTTTTCAGTGAAAATGTAAATGATCAAACTTTCCAGAGCTGGCTGCACATGTGCAGCTGTGTGTGTGTGTGTGTGTGTGTGTGTGTGTGTGTGTGTGTGTCCTGTTGTCGGGTTGAGTTACTACAGCCTGTCAGTTTATGGAGAATCAATACAGAAAGTCCACGTGTTTCCCTGCAGCTGAAACAAACCGGAAGCTCATCGGTCTGATTTAAACTCTTCATCATCATCATCTTCAGTTGTCAGCTTCACAGCTTCTCATTCAGTCTTTTATTTATGAATGAGCTTTTGTTTTTGTTTCTACTTTAAGTTACGTCCTTTATAGATTCATACGTTGATTAACTAACTGAAATAATCTTTCGGCTGATATCAGAGTCTGTGACGTTAACGTCTTTCACAAGACTTAAAGAGACAAATGTTTTGACCAATAGTCCAACTTAGTATTGAAGTTTGAAGTATTCATCAGTCCAACTAAAACAAATAAAACAGAGAAGCAGGAAATGTGTTGCTGTGACTGACTGATAGTTTCAGTTCTGGACCGGGTCAGGCTCTGTAGTCCTGGTTCTTCCCTCCTCAGAGATCCAGTCTGACTCCTGGCCGTCATCAGTCTGGTTAAATTAAAACACAAACTCTGTCTCTCTCTCTCTGTGTCAGACTCTGGTTTGTATTCTTTGGGAGCAATTAAGTCCCATTATCAGCGGCTTTCCGAGCGGCGCTCCAGATGTAGGGCTGGAGGATCAATGCGGTCGATGTGCGGGGGCTAATTTTAGCGGCTGTTTGTTTTCCATGGGCTCCTGGTTCTGCTGCTGCTGCTGCTGCAACAATTAAGCCTCTTCGAAACACAGCAGCACTTCCTGCCAGCAGCTTCACGAGGTCCTGCTCTTGCATAATAGAGGTCACAGCGTTTGAAGGCCTCACGCTCACACTTACTATGGTTTCATGTGTGAAAACAGGGTTCAGAGGTTCAGTCGTCAGCTTTAAATATCTAAACTTTATCTGGAGGAGCAGCTATCAGATGCTTTTTGACATGTTTTACATCTTTTTAGAGAAGCTTCCCCTCTGAACTTCTCTGATGACATTAACACAGAGTACAGTAAGATCAGGGCGTCTGCAGGGCCTTAAAAACTCTTACTTCTTAAATAATCTTACATTTGAATTTGTG
This sequence comes from Lates calcarifer, assembly GCF_001640805.2. Lineage (NCBI taxonomy): Eukaryota > Metazoa > Chordata > Actinopteri > Centropomidae > Lates > Lates calcarifer. The sequence goes on along the minus strand of NC_066836.1, from coordinate 1,005,750 downwards.
ACTTGTCACAAACATTTGATCTAAGTCCATTTATCACTGAACCTTAATCTGTCTCTTTACTGTAAACTTGTGTAAAGATAAAATATTTTATTACAGACACTACTGACCTTATGATGGTTTGTCCAAACATCAACCTGTTTTAAAAAGTGATATTTACTGTTCTGATTTTCTGAAGTGTGTGAATAATAAAATGATGTAGATCTTAATAAGCTCTGAGTTCAGACCTGGACCTGCCACAGTTAAAACACAAGAGAGACGTGTGCTCTCTAACTGTCAGAGAGAAGAGAGATCCACCCCTGCTGAGACTGTACGGAGGGACTGAGGATTTAACACACACACACACACACTCACACACACTCTCTCAGGTCAAACAGTGTGGCTTTAATCTTCTTAGAGCAGCAGATGTGCAGAGTTTGTCACATCAGGATCATCTGAAAAAGTGTCAGGTACTCTGTCAATCAAGCTCCTCCTCTGATTGGCCGGCCTCCTGTGTCAGACTCCGCCCAGCTGGTGCCTCAGGCTGATCGAAACAAACGCACACCTGTCAGTCATCCTCCGTCCTCCCTCCTCCTCCTGCTGCTCTGTGTTTGTCTAACCTTTGACCCCTCACCATGCTATTGTTCAGCAGGCCGAGGCCGCCCCGCCTTCCTCTCCCATAATCCCTGTGATCCCAATCTCGCCAATCCCAGCCGAGACCACCGCCATCCCTCCGACGTCATCACAGGTTTTTTTATTTGATTTCTGTTGTTTATTTTCTGTTAATTTCTCTCTGTGCATCCATCCATCATCATCCATCATCATCATCCATCATCATCCATCATCATCCATCATCATCCATCATCATCATCCATCATCATCCATCCTCTATCCTCTCTCTCTCTCTCTCTCTCTCTCTCTCTCTCTCGCTCTCTCTCTCTCTCTCTCTCTCTCTCTCCCTCTCTCTCTCTCTCTCTCTCTCTCTCTCTCTCTCTCTCTCTCTCTCTCTCTCTCTCTCTCTCTCTCTCCCCCCCCATGTTTTTCTGCTGTGTCTTTTCTGTTGACTGTAGTTTCCAGCTGTGTCTCTGATGAACTGAAGCAGATTAGAGAGACAGTGGGAGAAATGCCTCGCTCTCTCGCTCTCTCTCTCGCCCTGTTTGACTTTAAGAGCCCATCTGGCTCCTCCCGGGGCAGAAACTGAGCGAACGAGTGAAGCTGAGGTTGATTTTTTTAAAGGATAGAAGAAGGAGGAGCAGAGAGTTCGTCCTGCAGGAGCTGATCCGGTGGTTGTTGTTGTATTTTAAGGCTTCATGCTTCAGCGTTGCATCGTCTGCAGCGTGAAATGGCACCATGTACGTACGGCTCTGTCCTCACTAATCTCTGCTCAAATCCACCGGCTTCCTGTTTTATCCTCAGTTGGTCTGTAGCATCATGAGGAGAGTAAGTCTGTCATGTCAGCGCTGCTGCCTTTTCATTTCCTGCACGGCGACAGCTTCGGGTTCACTCTGCTGCTGCTGTTGTTGTTGTTGTGGTTGTTGTTGTGGTTGTTGTGGTTGTGGTGAGCATGGAGCTCAGGTGCTTGTGTGTTTCCTCTGACGCTGTGGTGTGTCCTCTCTCCTCAGGCCAATCCTCCGCCCGTGGTGGTCAACACAGACAGCTTGGACACGCCTCCATACGTGAGTTTGTCTCCTCAGTCGTCAGGGTTTCTGCACGGCCTCAAACTAAACTAACAGCAGGACACTTTTTATTCTTTAATCCAAACGTCGTCCTCCTGCTTCTCTCCACGAGGTGTAGTTTAATCTGTTATTAGGATTATTTCATACTGCTGGTATAATGAGTAATAACACTGGGTTTCAGCTGCTCTGATCGGCATCGACTTACATTCTGTTTGTTAACCTCACGTTCGTCATGTGGATCAGAGAAATATGTTGATTTAAGACTTTAGACTGAGAAACAGCAGCAACAGAGAGAAACCCTCTTCTTCTATCATGAAGTGTTTTCAACTCGTCTGACAACATGATGATTCCTACACAGAGCTGTTTATTAAACTGTGGGACTTTCAGAGGTAGAAAAAGGAATCAGATACTTTACTGCAGTAAAAGTCCCACACAGTAACACAGACACACTGACAGATGGAGGCAGTGGTATTCCAGCAGCTCCTGGTTAAATCCCTGTTTGTGTCAGTGGAGTTTGGTAGAGATATATAGAGATGTTTCTGGTTAAAGATACTGAAGCTGGTCTTGGCAGAGACAGAGTAAACAGACCAACAGAAATCAAAGTTAATATTGAAATCACCTTGTTCAGCTGCAGATGTTTTGTCAGGTAGTAACTTCCTGTTTCCTGTGACTCCGACCGTCCTCGTCGGACTCGTACCTGGCGTCGGACCAGTCTAAGTTAAATTGGTGTTGAGAGTCTGATTGTCTGTGGAGACGTTGGCTCAGTTCACAGACGACTGAGGAGTTAAGACAATAAGAAAAGGAGGTTTGAACAAGCTTCTTCCTGCAGCTGGATCAGTTCATGAACCATGAAGGTTTCACGTGAAGTGACCCTGACACACAGAGTGAACTCTGTCCTCAGCTCTACTGCCTTTACTCACCTGTTGATGTGTTGAAGTCACCTGACAGGTGAATCTGTGTGTGTGCAGGTGAACGGGACGGAGGCTGATTATGAGTACGAGGAGATCACGCTGGAGAGGGTAAGACATCGTCCTGCTGTCTTTATGAGCCACATGATAAACGAGCTGCAGTCCATAACTCAGAGCGTTCAGCCCTGCACAGAGGAACAGACACTCCTGGCAGCACACTGTTACTTTGACTTTGACACTCCACTTATCTGCTTTACGCTCTGAGGACACAACTGAAACCTACAGGACTTTATTTTTAATTCCACAAGTTTCCAAATACTTCAGGGAAACGAGGACACGATGAGTGAAACTCAGACGAACACAGACACATTAATGCAGCTGTGTTTTAATCCTAAACTCGGCCTCAGGTCAAATCTTTTATTCTCATTGTTTCATCTCTCGTCCTAATTCAGCTGCTTCTTCAGCTGTAAATAAAAACCATCTCTGCCAGATGAGTCCTGCCCGAGCTGCAGCCTGTTTACAGCCTGTTTACAGCCTGTTTACTGTCTGTAGGCTCTTATGTTTCTAAGTGGACAGAGACTTTCTCTTTATGTAAAAAGTTCATTATTCTTCGCACATGTAAAACAGACAGTCTGAATATTCTGGCCGTGCTCTGGTGGTACAGTATCCGTCTACAGCTTCCTGATTTCTACAGGGTGGGCCGAGGGTCAGAACAGGTTTCTCCTCTGCTTCTCCAGTTCGTAGTAAAACCGCTCTGTGTTTGTTCTCCAGGGAAACTCGGGGCTCGGCTTCAGCATCGCCGGCGGCACAGATAACCCCCACATCGGTGAAGACCCCAGCATCTTCATCACCAAAGTCATACCTGGAGGAGCGGCCGCTCAGGACGGACGGCTCAGGTGAGGCTCAGAGAGTTAGTTTGATCAGTGAACGCTGAAGCAGCTTTAATGGGTTTTTATATCAAACTAACGAATGAAAGGAGCTGAAGTCCTCAGTGTCTTTACCCAGAAACCCCCACAGCCCGCTGCTGTCACTGCTTCATCCATAATGCATCAGTCTGACTCACCTGATCCAGGTGATGATGATGGTGATGAAGGAGAGGTGCTGGGCTCTCAGGTTGCTTTAAAACTGAACCCTGTTTGTCGTCAGTGAAGCTCGAGTGTCTGAGTTCAGGTCAGTTACAGTCGGAGGAAACAGGAAGTTCAGACACGAGCGACTTTCACCCTGAAACACCAAGAGACGAGAGACTAACTCACCTGGTGACCATCGTCTGAGACCAGGTCCAGTTAGAGCCATGAACTCCCCTCAGCTGAAACATGAAGATGTGGCTCATAACAAAAACACCAGAGCTGATATCAGCCGGTGCTAACCTGTGCTAATGTTAGCTTGGTTAGCTGGCTAACGCTAACAGCTGCAGACAGCTTCTCTCTCTCTCGTCACAGTGAAAGCAGCAGAAAGACTCTGAATAGTTTTTATTGCCTCAGGTCAAAGTGAAGGTCACATGACGCTGATGTCACACAGAGCAGGTCCGTTTATCACGTCTCACTACAACACCTGTTCATCGCTCCTGACGTTCATATCCAGGAAGTTTAAATGTTTGTTTCCTCGTGGTCATTACACCATGTGACAGAAATGTTGATCCTGGGAAGTTTGAGATGAATTAACTTGTTTTCTAAGTAAAAAGAGGCAAATTGACACTGAATAACACAACATGTGAATCAAGATTTACACTAAAGTTATAAAAACAATAAAAATCTGTGTGTGTGTGTGTGTGTGTGTGTGTGTGTTTCAGGGTTAACGACGTCATCCTGAGAGTTAACGAGGTGGACGTTCGAGACGTGACCCACAGCCGGGCCGTAGAGGCCCTGAAGGAGGCCGGCTCTCTGGTCCGACTCTACGTCCGCCGGAGGAAACCCGTCTCAGAGAAAATGATGGAGATCAAACTGGTGAAAGGACCCAAAGGTAACGGACGGTTCAGGTTGAATGTTTCAGTCGGTCGTCTCCGTGGCTCCTGATGGAGGCGGTGCAGTGAACACATGGTGCTGATGTGTTGCTGGATCGTCTCTGCTCACTGAGGAGCTTTAGTGAAATCCCTCAGGGCCTCATGATTATTCAGACGAGAAGCCGGGCTCGAGAACAAAGCCTCGGTTTCCACGGAAACATCCTGAAATATGCTTTTTGTGCCCTGATTTGTGTCTGCGTTAAACTGGTAGCAGCGTGTTTTCAGTGTTTGTTCCTGCGTGGGTTGATCTGACGTGTCCTGGTCCTGGTCTCGTTGCAGGTCTCGGCTTCAGTATAGCAGGTGGAGTCGGGAACCAGCACATCCCGGGCGACAACAGCATCTATGTCACCAAGATCATTGAAGGGGGGGCTGCACATAAAGACGGGAGGCTGCAGATCGGAGACAAACTGCTGGCTGTAAGGACCTAATGTTCATCCTGTGACAGAACAGTCTGGTACTGATACACAGTGATGGTTCCAGATCCTCTTATCTTTATAAACTGAGTATAAATGCCAGATATTTGGACGTAGTTAAGTTTTGCAGAGTATTTCTGTTATTTTTTCTAGAAACATCACTTTATATCACTGCCAGACTCCATTCACAAAAACAGGAAATTTACAGAGCAGAATACAGGAGCTGCTGGAATACCACTGACTCCATCTGTTAGTGTGTGGTACTTTTTACTTCAGTAAAGTATCTGATTACTTCTTCCACCACTGAAAGTCACACAGTAACACAGACACACTAACATTTAGTATTCCAGCAGCTCCTGTGTTCTGCTCTGTAAAATTCCTGTTTTTGTGAATGGAGTCTGGTGCTGATATAAAGTGATGTTTCTGGACTGTCTCTCTATTTTTGTTTAACCACAAACACTGACATATATCTGTGCCAGACTCCATTCACAAAAACAGGAATTTTACTCTGTTAGTTTGTTCTTCAGAGGACGTCCATCAATGTGGACAATTGTTTATAGTTTTAAAATGTTTTCTTTAAGAACTGCTCCCTGACATTTATTGTTTTTTGTTAATATGACAGCACATTTTAAGTTTCCAGAGCTGGAGAGAACTGGTTTAAAGTCAGTTTTCAGGGAGACAGTGAGCTGCTGCATCATCAGACGCTCGTGGCTCGGTGTTTAACCCTCCACGTGTCTCCTCGGTGTTTCCAGGTGAACAGTGCTTGCCTGGAGGAGGTGAGCCACGAACACGCCGTCACTGCCTTGAAAAACACTCCTGACGTGGTCTACTTGAAAGTGGCTAAACCCAACAGTGTCTTCATGAACGACAGCTTCGCCCCGCCCGACCTCACCAACTGTGAGTGACCACGGCTTTTATCATCTCTAACGTAGAGTTCACTGTGGTCAGACCAGGACTGTGCTGGATCTCTGTGGTCCTGGTTCAGATGTTGACTCGGTTGACTTTCTGCGTCTGACCCGGGCTTAGTGTTGAATCTATCAGGGACTGCAGATGATTGGGGGGGCAGGGGGGGAGGGGGGAGGAGGGGGGTGTTCCCAGTGGCATTCGTCAAACAACACGTTTCAAAGTCAAGACGAGGCGAAACATTCAGAGCACGGACTCTGGATCTGTTCCCGACGACTCCCCTTAATGTGGAGACACTGAAGGACGAACTGAACCAGGACCAATGAGGTCTGACCAGGAGACGCTGGAGGAAATGATCGATTGATTGATTATGGATAGGATTCCTACAGAGACAGAGCTTTTTATTAAAGAGTCACTACCACATGCTACCAGACTCCATTGACAAAAACAGGGATTTAACCAGGAGCTGCTGGAATACCACTGCCTCCATCTGTTACTGTCTGTGTTACTGTGTGGTACTTTTACTGCAGTAAAGTATCTGATTACTTCTTCCACCACTGAAAGTCACACAGTAACACAGACACACTAACAGATGGAGGCAGTGGTATTCCAGCAGCTCCTGGTTAAATCCCTGTTTTTGTCAATGGAGTCTGGTAGAGATATATAGCTAAGATTACCAGCTTAGCTTCTGATTTGATATTTTACTCCTTTTTAAGTGTTATGAGCCCATGTGGCTTTAGTTTCCAGCAGCCCCTCAGAGAGTAGAACCAGACGATGACATGAACAGTTGTTTCCTGTAGTTTGGAGCTGAAAGGCTTTAATCAGACGACTGTGAAGACGTTAGAGTTTGGTATCAGCAGCAGTCCACAGTCTGTGTTGGTCTCCTGCCATGGAGATTATAACAATCTTAACATGGAGCTGAAAACAATCTGAGAGCAGCTGTAGAAAGAGACTGAAGCAGAGGAGACGTCTGTAGCAGGAAGTCAGTTAGCATGTTAGCATGTTAGCTCTTCCTGTTGTCAGTGTGTTTCTGGTTAAATGTCTGAAATAAGGTCTGTGGTTTTAACACAAGCTCAAGACATTTTCAGGTTTTATTCTCCGACATAAAATGGGTCAGTAAATCCCCCACTCCTGATGTTTGAAGCTTTTCCGTGTCTTAAAAAAGGCGGTTGCTAACGAGTGTCTAAATGAGACTACAGACTACATCTCACTCGTCCAAAGTCAAACACTGGTCCCTTCAGACACCATGTTATCGCCCCCTGAGCTCCCCCCACTATAACCTCTGTTATCCCCCCTCCCCCTCCTGATGTTTAGGCTGAGACGCGTGAAGGACGAGCAGCAAATCCAATCAGCGAGCGACGAGCTGCATCACGAGCTGCTGTCACTGTAGCCGAGCTAATCCACCACACTGCAGTACACTTAACCAGTGAGGGAGGGGGAGGAGGGGGGAGGAGGGGGAGGAGGGAGGCATTATGTATAATGATGTCCTGCCACAGTGGACAGCAAAGATCTGAGCTAACGAATGAGAAATAATTCAGTTAAGTGCACCACAGCAGAGAGACTGGTGATGATGGCGGCGGCTCGGCTGCCTTCCCATGATCCTCTGCTCCGGTCATCATCCACACCAGTCAAACAGAGTGGGATCAGATCATAGAGAAGTTTCTCCCTCCCTGGTTTAGTTTAACGACTGCCCCTCGGCGGCTCTTGACCTCGTCCAATCAGACGCAGGAGCCCGACAGGTGAGCGTGGGGGAGGAGTCTGAGCAGGTCGTCAGGTGGAGAGTCTAACCCACACCTGTCTGTGTGTCTGTCTGTGTTCCAGCGTACTCCCAGCACATGGAGAACCATATCAGCCCCCCCAGCTTCCTCGGTCAGCCTCTGCCCCCGCCGGCCTCCTCGGGACGCTACTCCCCGACCCCGAAGAGCATGCTGGGAGACAACGATGTCACCCGGTGAGGACAGCAACACAACTACACACTCTGTAAAACACACTCTGTAAAACACTGTTATTCAAAGAGTTAAACTACAGACAAACTTTTATTGAGACCTGAAACATTTCTATATATCTCTACCAGACTCCATAGAGAAAAACAGGGATTTAACCAGGAGCTGCTGGAATACCACTGCCTCCATCTGTTAGTGTGTCTGTGTTACTGTGACTTTCAGTGGTGGAAGAAGTAATCAGATACTTTACTGAAGTCAAAGTACCACACAGTAACACAGACACACTAACATTTAGTATTCCAGCAGCTCCTGTGCTCTGCTCTGTTAAATCCCTGTCTTTGTCAGTGGAGTCTGGTATTGATTAAAGCTATGGTTGATAGAACCTTAGCTTCTGATCTGATACAAACTGTAAATCATGTTTTGTGCCTGAATGTTTAGCAGAGGGTTAAATGTGTCCCTGTTTTGTCTGCTCTGCCCTCTACTGGTTCAAACCTGCAAATACACACAGCACCAACTGACTTCCTGTTTGTTCTGCACTGAATAAGAGAAACACAATGAAAGTTTTCACACTGTGGATTTTAAAATGAACGTTCACACCCACACTCATGTTGTTTGTCTGAGAGAACAACGTCTCGTCGTTATGAGTCATTTCTGATTTAATTCATGGTTTTAGTCGGAGGACAGGGAAGGTCAGTGTTACCTTTACCTGTGTCCTCTGTGAGAGGTCATGTGACTTCAGGGTGATTGACAGCTGCTGTGTGGTCCAACAGGGAGCCCAGGAAGGTGGTGCTGCACAGAGGAGCAACAGGACTGGGCTTCAACATCGTGGGCGGGGAGGACGGAGAGGGCATCTTCATCTCCTTCATCCTGGCTGGAGGACCAGCCGACCTCTGTGGAGAGCTGAGGAAAGGAGACAGACTCGTCTCTGTACGTAGATATTCTACCATGATGACAGGATTCCTACAGAGACAGAGCTGTTTATTAAAGAGTCAGATCCTTTAGTTTAACCAGAAACATCTCTATATATCTCTACCAGACTCCATTGACAAAAACAGGGATTTAACAGAGCAGAACTGGAATACCACCTCCTCCATCTGTTACTGTGTCTGTGCTACTGTGTGGTACTTTTACTGCAGTAAAGTATCTGATTACTTCTTCCACCACTGAAAGTCACAGTAACACAAACTAACTAACATGTAATATTCCAGCAGCTCCTGTGCTCTACTCAGTAAAATCCCTGTTTTTGTCAATGGAGTCTGGTACTGATTCACAGTGATGTTTCTGGACAGTTGAAACACACTGAGGTGAAACGTTGCTGGTTGTGTCGTGTTCTCAGGTGAACGGTGTCGACCTCCGCAACGCGACGCACGAACAGGCCGCCGCCGCCCTGAAGAACGCCGGGCAGACAGTCACCATCATCGCCCACTACAGACCAGAGGGTGAGACACCTGCACACACCTGCAGGGACCTCCACAGCCGAGATGAAGTCCTTGAAACAATGACCCCTGACCTTTGTCTCTTTGTTCAGAGTACAGTCGGTTCGAGGCGAAGATCCACGACCTGAGGGAGCAGATGATGAACAGCAGCATCAGCTCTGGATCTGGGTCTCTGCGCACGAGTCAGAAGAGGTCGCTGTACGTCAGGTGAGACCACAACTCACCTGTGTGACGTCACAATTAAAGTTAGAGATTAAAGTCAAGACTTAAATACAGACACATAATTAATATAATAATTAATTAACCCTGAACTGATACTGTTTTTATATATTTATTTGTTTAAATAAATCTCATGGTGTTAACGTGAGATTCTAAAAATAAGTTAAGTTTTAAGTGTTAAGTAGAAGTTTTTAATGAATCGTGTGTGTGTGTGTGTGTGTGTGTGTGTGTGTGTGTGTGTGTGTGTGTATGTGTGTGTGTGTGTGTGTGTGTTTTGCAGAGCTCTGTTTGACTACGATAAGACCAGAGACTCGGGTCTTCCCAGTCAGGGACTGAACTTTAAGTTTGGAGACATCCTCCACGTGGTGAACGCCTCTGATGACGAGTGGTGGCAGGCCCGACAGCTGACGGCTCAGGGGGAGGTGGAGGAGGTGGGAGTCATCCCCAGCAAGAGACGGTCAGTAACGTCAACGTCTCCACCACTAAGCTTCCAACTGGTCATTTCATTTAGCTCTGAGCTCTTCAACAAAAGCCTTTCTTCTTAGAAAGTTAGTGAGAGTTTGAAAGAGCGTGAGTAGAAACACAACGAGGCTGTAAAGGTGGACTGGTGAGTAGATGGGTTTTCATGTTAACGTCCCCGACAACCTCTGTAGTCTCATTTAGACACTCGTTAGCAACCGCCTTTTTTAAGACACGTAAAAGCTTCAAACATCAGGAGTGGGGGATTTACTGACCCATTTTATGTCGGAGAATAAAACCTGAAAATGTCTTGAGCTTGTGTTAAAACCACAGACCTTATTTCAGACATTTAACCAGAAACACACTGACAACAGGAAGAGCTAACATGCTAACATGCTAACTGACTTCCTGGTTGGAGGATCAGTCCTGCAGCTCTGTATAAACATCTGTGATGATAAAGAAGCTGACCTTTGACCTCCTCTCCTCTTTGACCACAGGGTGGAGAAGAAGGAGAGAGCGAGATTAAAGACGGTGAAGTTCAACGCCAAGTCTCGAGACCGAGGGGTGAGTGTTTGACCTCAGCAGTGATGGAGGACGTTAAGGTTTTATAGTTTTATAGAACATTTGTTATTTACAGTCATCTCTAAGCTACAGTTCATGTTTTTAGCTTTGAAGCAGCGTCTGTAACGACTGATGTAAACGTTTACATGACGTTAGTCTGAGGTGAATTTGACTGTTTGTGTTTGAGCCGCAGCCACCTGACCTCCACCTACTAATGTTTGACTAATGTTTAAAACCAGCTCGCCACAGTTAACAGCATGTTGTCGGTCTCTGAGGCGTCTCTCTTCTTCACCGCTCGAACGTCTCTCAGCAGCCGAACCGCAGCAGCCTCCCCCCTCCTCCCCCCTCCTCCCTCCTCCAGCACCTCCTCCTTTTAAAACCGTGTGTCGCTTTAACACGCGTCGCCAAAAACAGAAAAAAAGAAAAACACCTCGCCCAGCACCGCCACCGCCGTCAACCCGCCCCCTAACACACCAGGAGGAGGGAGAAAAGAAAACAACAACAACAACATGCATGACTCCCCCTCCTCCCCCTCCTCCCTCCTCATTGAGGGAGAAACGCTTGACATTGATGTCTGACTGTCTGCTGTTCATAGAAACCTTCCTCCCCCTCACCACTCACCCCTCTCACCCCTCTCACCCCCCCCTCGCTGAATAACGCTAAAGTGCAGCATGTGATCTAATGAGTCCTGTTCCCTGTTAATGAATCCTGCCAAGATAAAGTTTTATTTAAAAGATCAATAAAGTTTTGATTTGATGATGCAGCTCAGGGAGAGAGTCTGACTTACAGCTGCGCTAATCAATACTGTAATCAATAGTTGATCATATGACTGGCTGTAAAATCAAAGGTGTTTCTGGTAGTTGTGAACACAGAGAATGCACAGCTTTTAGCTTCTTTTAGCTCTTAGTCTTGATTTTGCAGCTCATTTCCTGTTTTGTTCAGGAAGTCTTCGGGTGTTTTCAGAATAAAAGTTTCAGTTTCAGAATAAAAGATTTTCCTCAGGAGGTGGAGGGGACCAAACACAGAGATAAAAGAGAGGGCTGTAACAATCCTCTCTGACTCTAACCATCATATAAAAGCTTTTACTGGATAGTTTAGTGTCTAAAATCACACCAGGGTTTGTAGTTTGATTCCTGCCGGTCGTGTCTCCTCTCAGTGGCAAAGAGCTTTGATAGGAACTTTTTCGACAGTGGATAAAAACCGGTGCCTCTGCATGTTATCGTCTGCATGTTCAGTTCCTCCTGCTCCTGAGTGATGCCTTCACTGTCGCTGTGTTAAAGTCACACTCAGTTTGTGTTACACATGATATTAAATACAGTTGAGAAACAAAGCAGCAGATGTCTGACTCTGTGGGTTAGACCAGCTTCAGTGGACAGAAACATTCACAGCAGTGTAAAATAAAATATACAGAAGTTTTACTCCTGAGTATGGTCAGGTGATACCTGACACAAATAAATCACATTATCATCTAAACCGCTTTATGATCAGCTCCTCTCTTGTCTATTAAATTCATTTATTAGCTATTTATTTCTATTTTTTCAGTTCAGTTTTAGTCGTATTTTAGTTTAAATATCTCTGCTGACACTGTTAGCTGTTATAGCTGTTAGCTATTAGCTGCTATAACTGTTAGCTATTAGCTGTTAGCTGTTAGTTGTTAACGCTGTTAACTGTTAGCTATTAACTGTTAGCTGTTAGCTGTTAGCTGTTTTAACTGTTAGCTATTAGCTGTTGGCTGTTTTAACTGTTAGCTATTAGCTGTTAGTTGTTAAAGCTGTTAACTGTTAGCTATTAACTGTTAGCTATTAGCTGTTAGCTGTTTTAACTGTTAGCTATTAGCTGTTAGCTGTTTTAACTGTTAGCTATTAGCTGTTAGCTGTTAGCCGGCCACAGACTCAGACAGAAGAGTCTCATTCTGTCCAAACCGACATCAGACTCCCCCCTCCATCTCCCCTTCTTCCTCCTCTTTTTTTGTAATTCCATCACCCCTCCTCCTCCTCCTCCTCCTCCTCCTCCTCCTTTTCCTCCTCAGCAGTCTCTCAATGACAAGCGTAAAAAGAACCTCTTTTCCCGAAAGTTTCCGTTCTACAAGAGCAAAGAGGCGAGCGAACAGGAGACCAGCGATGTCGACCGTAAGTACCAGCGCGATGGGTGGGGGGGTTAGTCTGGTCGGCGACAGGAAGAGAGGTCAGCTGGTGGCGGCGTGCTGCAAGCGCACTGGTTGTCATGGCAACAGGGCCTGGCTACGAAACTACAGCACCAAAAAGACCAAACACTTCCTGGTTTTCAGAAATCTGTCACTGAAAACACCTCAGCTGTGAGGGCAGAGTCCCTCCTCCTCTGTGGAGGTAAAATGGCCGCCTGCCCTGCAGCCCTGCCAACCGGCTGCGTTCCCTCTGCTCTCTCTGTCTTGTCGCTGTAAACTCAGTAACTCTGTGTCTCTGTGGTTGTTTTCTCCTCGTTGTTCACTCGGCTCCGCTGACCTCAGGACAACAGTGACGACATGCTGTCAAAAGGCCACAGTAAGTGACCCCCCCCCCCACCTCCACCTCACCCCCTCCTCCCCCCACACAAAAACTTCTGTCAGCCTCTTGATCTCCACCAGAATCCACCAGAAACATCACTACACATCTCTACCAGACTCCACTGACACAAACAGGGATTTAACCAGGAGCTGCTGGAATACCACTGCCTCCATCTGTTAGTGTGTCTGTGTTACTGTGAGACTTTCAGAAGTAATCAGATACTTTACTGGAGTAAAAGTACCACACAGTAAAACAAACACACTAACTGATGGAGGCAGACGCTCCTGTGTTGTGCTCTGTAAAATTTCTGTTTTTGTTAATGGAGTCTGGTACTGGTACAAGTGTTTACCCTGAAAAAACAATAACAATTGTAAAATCAGGTGTAATTACGACCTGAAATTGTCTGTTATTTTCCTAAAAGATAGAAGAAGCTGAGGTTGGTTCCTGGTGGACAGGTAACAGGTAAACCCTCCCCCTCCTTCCCTCTCCTTTCCCTCCACCTTCCTCTTCCTCACCACGACCACCATCGAGGATCGTCCAGAGCTGATCTCCATCTCTTTACTCTGTCACACAAAAATCACACATTCATCAGTTCTTCCTGAGTTTTCTGTTCTCTGCTCAGGTACGCCATCACACCTGGATCCACGTCACAGAGGTTTTACTTTTCTTTTCCTTTAAGGAGGAAACAGCTGAATTTCCAGGAGGTTTAGATAAATATTTTGACTTCATGTCGCTCAGAGAGACAAAGTCAGTTCAGTTTTATTTTCTATTTTACTCCAGATAAAGTGAAATAAACGAGCTGATATTTCTGCACTTTTTTGTCTATGGAGCTCAGAGATTGACTTTTACTGGAATCATCTCATGATTGTATGAACACAGGCCTGTGCTACCAAGTGAGGTTACTGTCTAATCAGAGTAACTTCAGGTGTAACTTCCTGATCAACCTGTACTACTAAAGGTGGATAGGTTTTACCTGAGGTCTGCTGCCATGGTGATTTACGCTGCCTCTCTAAACTGCTCTGAGCAGTTTATGTTGGTGGTTAACTCAGAAAAATCTGGAAAAACCAAACCAAACTTTTTATTTCTTTCAAATTAATGTCTTTGCGTTCTCCCTTTCCTAAAAGGAGGAGATATGAAGATAGAAGGATCATGTTTTTTTATGCTTCAGTTATTCAGTTTCCATTTTCAGTTATTTTAATTTGCAACATTTTTTCTCACAGAGTTTAGACAGCAAAATAAACAGACAGAATATGGCAGCATCATTAGTGTTGTGTATTATCAATGAGCAGCTGAAATTACTGTTAAAATTAAGTTAATATTTAACAGCATTACACTTATACACATGCAGCCTGAGTAACAGGTCATTTTCATTATTTGATAATAATCCAAGTATCCTAATAGTTTATATTTTAGAGTCCTTACATCTCATGTTACAAATCAAGAATCCAGGGAACATATGACAAATCTCCCCGAGTTAAACCAGAGCAGGCTAAACTCTCTTTGTGGTACAGGCCTTTTTTTACATAAAGATTTCAACTGAATCTGTGTCTAGTTAAAATTCAGATTAAAACAGATAATTTTTCTCACACAGTAGGATGTGGAATTGATGCAGTTATTAAATTGTGGTTTAAAGTCATGGGACAGTTTTGGAAAGTTTTGGATTTGTAAACACCTTTGTTTGTTCTGTGCTGGAGTTTGTTTCCTGTTTGAACTGAAAATGTCATGAGACTGAATATTTGTGCTGTTGGACTCAAACACCTCGAGTCGTCTGTTTGATCATGACTCTGGGCAAAGCATCATGGGAAAGCGATGCTCCCGGCTGACCTCGGCGTGTCCTGTGTTTTGTTGTGATTGCAGAACATGTGACGTCTAACGCCAGCGATAGTGAGAGTAGCTACCGTAAGTCCCGACACTCTGCCGTCGACTGACGCTGCCTGCTTCACCCCCGACGATTCACAGGAAACACTAACGACCAGTGTGACCTCTGACCTCTGACTGAGCCCGCTAACCGCTAACTCCCTCACTGATTAATGAGCACAAGCTGCCGATTGGCCGATAACAGCATGACCTGACGCAGTTTACCTCCCTGCTAACGCTGTCCGGCTGTTTGCATCAAAGCTCCTGAACACTGCATGAGATGAAGAGTGTGTGTGTGGTTCTGAGTGTGTGTTTTAGTGTGTGTGTGTGTGTGTGTGTGTGTTGATCACTGCTTCAGTCACCCATCAGTTTTTACAGACGTCACAGGCTTCAGTTTATTTCTGTGAGAATCAAACTGCAGAGAGAGAGGATCCTTCACGGTCGATGTTCAATTCCTTCGTACCGCGCCGCTCAGCTGTTACATTAGTACCTGAGTACGTCTGCGTTGGTTTGTGATCTGCAAATAAACAAAGAGAGTCCACTTTTCTACGCAACATTTGCAAGATCCCAGCCCCAAATTTACTCTATAAATTTCTGTGCGCAGTGCCCACTGTGACTGTTTGCATTTAAGTTCTTCATCAGGCCGGAGAGATCCTTTGGTGGCTGTGTTTGATCAGGACGGTCAAATAGTTCTGAATGGTAGAGACTGAGTACACATGAACTATACTGCAAACCACCTTCTCTCTGTGTACTGTGCCACCAGGTGGCACGGTACACACAGGTGTACCACCACCTTGAATCACTGGATGTGAAAGCTTCTTAAGAGGCACTATGTTTGTTATGTTTCATCTAAACACAGAACTTTGTTGTTTTGTGTTACCTTCTGTCCATTCATCCCATTTTTAAGACGATAAGATATCTCAGTAACATCTTCAGGCAATTTCTCTTAACTCTTAACTCTTCTCAAACATTCACTTGGACTCAAAGATGAACTGATTAGGTTTTGGTGGTCAAAGGTTAAGGTTAAGGTAATTCAATAATTGACACACATAATAAAGTATAACTGAACTCTTTGGATGCTGCAGTGATTCTAGTTCTGCTTTCTGCTTGTGAACTTGTTCTTTGCTGCTTCCTCAGTGTTTTTTGTGTTTTTGTGATTTCCCCCACAAAAGTTCTTTAACATTAAAACAATTATTGTGTTTAAACTACTCTACAAAGTGCATATTTACGGGCTCTCAGAACGTCTGCAGACGGAGCTCAGAGTCAAACTTCCCTGAGCCTTTGCAGCAAAAATCTGTGAAACTTTAAAGGCAAATTTTAGAATTGAATTGGTATGAATTGACCGGAGTTTTGAAGAGTCTCTGCCTCCCTGTACATGAAGACAGTGATGGACCATCTCTCTCTGCAGCAAGTTTTCAAATCTCTTCATCTCTTTATTTTCACTGGAAACAAGTGAAACCAATGAAATGAGCCTAAAAACTGATGTGATGATGTAAATGTTCAGCAGATTTAAAAGAATTTAAATCCACTGGTTTGTTGTGTATTTGTGCAGCAATGAGTTGATTTCATTTATATATTTTTTTATTATTGCGACCAGACTTGAGCTCCGTTTAGTCAGGACGATGATTTCAGATTTAATGATCAGTTTTTGTTGATTGGGTGAAAACAGACTCAGAGGCTAATATTCCATCTCATTTCATTCTTTCAAATCTTCACTCCATCTGTTTCTCGTCATCTCTGAACCTGATTAAAGAAACCAGACTTCACGTTTACATGAATTTATTGATATTTATTTTATGATTTAATGGTTTTCTACATTAAATAGCAGCAGAAACATCCAATAAATCTCATCTTTTCCACCTTGTCCTTCACCTTCACTTCATCTCTCCTCCTCTCAGCCTTCTTCCCTCTCTCAGTTTAACTCCTGTTAACGCTGCTGACTTTGTTAAACTCTTCTTCAGACTAACCGTCCTCTGTGTTTGTTGTGTTTCCAGGTGGACAGGAGGAGTATGTTTTGTCGTATGAACCCGTCATTCAGCAGGAAGGTAAAACATTCACCTAGGCGAAAGAAAGTTAAGGCGGTCGTTTGTTGGTACTGATGTTCTCTGTTCGTCTCCGACAGTGAACTACACCCGTCCCGTCATCATTCTCGGCCCCATGAAGGATCGGATCAACGACGACCTGATCTCCGAGTTCCCCGATAAATTCGGATCCTGTGTCCCGCGTAAGTCGACCTTCAGTGTTCCTCACGAAAAAATCCAGACAGAAATAGAAACGTTAACGTTTTCTCGCCTCTCTCCCTCCGTCAGATACGACCCGGCCGAAGCGGGACTACGAGGTGGACGGCAGAGATTATCACTTCGTGGTGTCCAGAGAGCAGATGGAAAAAGACATCCAGGACCACAAGTTCATCGAGGCAGGACAGTACAACAACCACCTGTACGGTACCAGCGTCCAGTCGGTCCGAGAGGTGGCCGAGAAGGTACGGACGCCTGCTCGCTGACATGTTGATGAGGACGTTACTTGTGTTGAATACTGACGACATGTTCGTCCTCCTTCCTCAGGGTAAACACTGTATCCTGGACGTGTCGGGGAACGCCATCAAAAGACTCCAGCTGGCTCAGCTCCACCCCATCGCCATCTTCATCAAACCCAAATCTGTGGAGAACATCATGTGAGTCTGATCAATCACAAACAATCACAAACCTCATCTTTACAGGCAGAACCAGGGTCAGCGACCTCTGAACTCTGGACCATCAGTGAAACTGTTTTCTTCTGCAGGGAGATGAACAAACGTCTGACAGAGGAGCAGGGAAGAAAAACCTTCGACAGAGCCACCAAGCTGGAGCAGGAGTTCACCGAACATTTCACAGGTGAGGCGGCGCCTCAAAGGTTTTCTATTCAGCCACAAACTCTATTTCATTGGTGGATATCTGATATACAAGTTCAGAGACTGCATCTATAACAAGCAAAACCTATATCTGATTTGGCCTCAGCACTCTGTAAGTTCATCAGTCTTTGACATTAAAGGTAATTTAAGAACCTCCATTTACAATCCATGCTTTTACAAACAACTTTTTCAAAAAGATAAGAGACAGAAAAGAGTTCAACTGAAAACACTTTATGCTGATATTTTCACATTGTGTTTCGTCATTAACTTGTGTTTGTTTTCTCTGTGTTTGTTTCTGTGCAGCCATCGTGCAGGGCGACACTCTGGAGGAGATCTACGACCAGGTGAAGCAGATCATCGAGGAGCAGTCGGGTCCATTCATCTGGGTTCAGTCGAAGGAGAAGTTATGAAGATCACTGCTCCTCCTCCTCCTCCTCTTTAGATTCAGTTTGTCTTATTTTGAAAAGAAAAGTCGACATGAAGACGGCAGCCTTCCCTCCTCACCCTCCTCACCACTCTCCCGATCTCCGACACGACGCGGCGGCTGTATTTTTTTCCTGAATCAGACTCCACAGTGGGTTTAACGACCAGCAGAGTAAAGCACACAGGAAGTATGATGGCATCACACTTGGCACGGTACGGCTCCTTAATGTTTAAGGGAGGAAAACTTCAGAGGAGGAGAAGACGAGTCCATGAAAGTGACGAGAAGAAACGTACGAAGCAGATTTAATCCTTTTTTTTTTTGGTTTTTGTTTTTTTTGTTCGTGGGTTTTTCCCCCTTTTTTTGTCTTGTCAGGCGGATGGACAGAGTTTCAGTCTCAGGCAGCGTCCGGAGGAAGATGGAGACACAAAAAGCAAAACTTTGCACGTTTGAGCTTTAACAGCATGTTAGTTAATCCCCCCGTTTATTTCCCATCAGCCCCTTCACCTCAGCGTCTGACATCACAGCCTCTCTTCTCTGTTCTGCATCATTTCATCTTTCTCTTTTTTCTTTTTTACACTTGAGTCGATTGATGTTTAGTTTTATTTGAATTTTTTTGCTCCTCGCTGCTGCTGGATGTTTTCCAGGATGCTCTGCAGGGTTCACGCTCCACCACCAGAGGGCACTGCGCATTTTTTTCACAAGGAAACTGATTTTAAAGAATTAACAAAGTAAAATCAGTTTATTAAGATTAATTCATTTTGAAAATCACTCCCTGATCTCTTTTCTACTACAAAGAAAAAAAATACAGAAAATACAGAATATGATAAAAATGAGAAAACACAAAATTCTGAGGAAAATATAACTAAGAACATTTCTTCTATTAACAAGAAAATTTAAATTATAGGGTTAAAGCTTAAAGACAAAACTTGGAAAAAAATAATTTAGATAATTTTCTCATAATTACCTTAATCCGTAATCTTAAAATCACAAAAAATGAATCTCAGAATTTCCAGATCTTTATTTCATGATTCAAAACTTTATGGGAAAATTATCTCAGAACTGAACAACTGAAGTCAAATTATCTCAGAATTACAGGAATAAAAAAAGATTTTTTTAGAGAGTGAAACTTTAAAAACTCAGACAGAGATTTTTAACTTTTTCCCAAGATAATTTATTTCTTATTTTTTTCGGAGGATTCATTTGGAGTAGTTCCCTCTGTGACGTGAGCTCGAACCCAGCAGACGCCCCAGTCGACGTCCGTCAGCGTTGTCAGTGTCTTACCATGGAAATGATGTCGATCATGTGATTTGTGTGGGTGTACCTGGAGACGAGCTGCCACCTCCAGGTGACCGCAGGTGTGTCCAAAACATGCAGACGATTATTGTACAATGAGATTTTGACAGATATTTAACCCTCGGTAAACTGCCTATTTTGTTATAATAAAAGTCTATATTGAACTTTACTTAAGCACTACTACTACGGGAATTATTTTCTTTGCATTGTTAATCATATATGAATAGAAAAGTATAAAGATATTTGAATATGAATATATATTTTTTCTTTTTCTTTGATCACCACCTCCTCTGTCTTTTAATTTTCTTTTTTAAGCATAATAAAAACTTAACAAGAAAACATAAAGTGCTTCACCTCTCTTCTTCTTTTTCTTCATACAGACTCAGATTGTTCTTCTCAGAGTCTGACAGCATCATGACAGGATTCCTACAGAGACAGAGCTTTTTATTAAAGAGGAAGATCCTTTAGTTTAACCAGAAACATCTCTATATATCACTACCAGACTCCATTGACAAAAACAGGACTTTTACTGAGCAGAACACAGGAGCCCGGGGCTTTTCTGTATGGAGTTTACATATTCTCCTCGTGCCTGTGTGGGTTCTCTCCAGGTTCTCCAGCTTCCTCCCACAGTTCAAACACATGCAGCTTAGGTTTAATTGATAACTCTAATTTGCCTGTAGGTGTGAATGTGTGAATGCTTGTTTGTATGTGTTGGCCCTGCGATGGCGTTCTGTACAGGGTGTACCCCACCTTTCGCCCAATGACAGCTGAGATAGGCTCCTGCCCCTTCTGACTGTGTGACTTCAGTGGAGGAAAAAGTAATCAGATACTCTACTGAAGCAAAAGTACCACACAGTAACACTCAATAACCACAGAGTGGTGGTTACATTTTTACCCTGACATTTTAGTCACATTTTTGACCACATGCTATACTATGACATTTTTCTGCAATTTTTGACCACATGCTATACTATGACATTTTTTTCCACATTTTTGACCACATGCTATACTATGACATTTTAGTCACATTTTTGACCACATGCTATACTATGATATTTTAGTCACATTTTTGACCACATGCTATACTATGACATTTTAGTCACATTTTTGACCACATGCTATACTATGATATTTTAGTCACATTTTTGACCACATGCTATACTATGACATTTTTATGACATTTTTAACCACATGCTATACTATGACATTTTAGTCGCATTTTTGACCACATGCTATACTATGACATTTTTCTGCAATTTTTGACCACATGCTATACTATGACATTTTTGACATTTTTGACCACATGCTATACTATGACATTTTAGTCACATTTTTGACCACATGCCATACTATGACATTTTAGTCACATTTTTGACCACATGCTATACTATGACATTTTTATGACATTTTTGACCACATGCTATACTATGACATTTTTATGAGATTTTTGACCACATGCTATACTATGACATTTTTGACATTTTTGACCACATGCTATACTATGACATTTTTGACATTTTTGACCACATGCTATACTATGACATTTTAGTCACATTTTTGACCACATGTTATACTATGACATTTTAGTCACATTTTTGACCACATGCTATATTATGACATTTTAGTCACATTTTTGACCACATGCTATACTATGACATTTTTTTCCACATTTTTGACCACATGCTATACTATGATATTTTAGTCACATTTTTGACCACATGCTATACTATGACATTTTTATGACATTTTTGAACCACATGCTATACTATGACATTTTTATGACATTTTTTATACATTTTGACCACATGCTATACTATGACATTTTAGTCGCATTTTTGACCACATGCTATACTATGACATTTTTCTGCAATTTTTGACCACATGCTACACTATGACATTTTTATGACATTTTTGACCACATGCTATACTATGACATTTTTATGACATTTTTGACCACATGCTATACTATGACATTTTAGTCACATTTCTGACCACATGCTATACTATGACATTTTAGTCACATTTTTGACCACATGCCATACTATGACATTTTAGTCACATTTTTGACCACATGCTATACTATGACATTTTAGTCACATTTTTGACCACATGCTATACTATGACATTTTTGACATTTTTGACCACATGCTATACTATGACATTTTAGTCACATTTTTGACCACATGCTATACTATGACATTTTTTTCCACATTTTTGACCACATGCTATACTATGAGTCACATTTTTGACCACATGCTATACTATGACATTTTTTTTACATTTTTGACCACATGCTATACTATGACATTTTTATGTCCACATTTTCTGACCACATGCTATACTATGACATTTTAGTCACATTTTTGACCAC
>NC_066836.1:927567-973900 GCF_001640805.2 Lates calcarifer | reverse complement strand
TATACTATGACATTTTTGACATTTTTGACCACATGCTATACTATGACATTTTTGACATTTTTGACCACATGCTATACTATGACATTTTAGTCACATTTTTGACCACATGTTATACTATGACATTTTAGTCACATTTTTGACCACATGCTATATTATGACATTTTAGTCACATTTTTGACCACATGCTATACTATGACATTTTTTTCCACATTTTTGACCACATGCTATACTATGACATTTTTTTCCACATTTTTGACCACATGCTATACTATGACATTTTTTTCCACATTTTTGACCACATGCTATACTATGATATTTTAGTCACATTTTTGACCACATGCTATACTATGATATTTTAGTCACATTTTTGACCACATGCTATACTATGACATTTTTATGACATTTTTGACCACATGCTATACTATGACATTTTAGTCACATTTTTGACCACATGCTATACTATGACATTTTAGTCACATTTTTGACCACATGCTATACTATGACATTTTTTTCCACATTTTTGACCACATGCTATACTATGACATTTTTTTCCACATTTTTGACCACATGCTATACTATGACATTTTTATGACATTTTTGACCACATGCTATGCTATGACATTTTAGTCACATTTTTGTGCAGAAGACCACATCATCTGCTCCTCACTACACTGAAGGTGATTTGGGAGAGTCTCCAAGTTGTCAAACACCTGTGCCTTTTCTTTGCTGTGATTTATTGTCTATAACTGAATAAATAATGTTTTGTAGATTAACATTTGAGTTGAGTTTCTTTATTTTCAAATTAATTTCTCAGAAATGACTCTGTAATGCATGTGTTACCCTAACCTCCATCTAAAAGTGGCTGTACATAGTAACCCTAACCCTAACCCTAACCTCCATCTAAAAGTGACTCTACACAATAACCCTAACCCTAACCCTAACCTCCATCTAAGTGTACACAGTAACCCTAACCCTAACCTCCAACTAAAAGTGGCTAAAAGCCATAACCCTAACCCTAACCATCTAAAAGTGACTCTACACAGTAACCCTAACCCTAACCTCCATCTAAAAGTGACTCTACACAGTAACCCTAACCCTAACCCTAACCTCCATCTAAGTGTATGCAGTAACCCTAACCCTAACCCTAACCCTAACCTCCAACTAAAAGTGGCTAAAAGCCATAACCCTAACCCTAACCATCTAAAAGTGTACACAGTAACCCTAACCCTAACCTCCATCTAAAAGTGTACACAGTAACCCTAACCCTAACCTCCATCTAAAAGTGTACACAGTAACCCTAACCCTAACCTCCATCTAAAAGTGTACACAGTAACCCTAACCCTAACCCTAACCTCCATCTAAGTGTACACAGTAACCCTAACCCTAACCTCCAACTAAAAGTGGCTAAAAGCCATAACCCTAACCCTAACCCTAACCATCTAAAAGTGTACACAGTAACCCTAACCCTAACCCTAACCTCCATCTAAGTGTACACAGTAACCCTAACCCTAACCTCCATCTAAAAGTGACTCTACACAGTAACCCTAACCCTAACCCTAACCTCCATCTAAGTGTACACAGTAATCCTAACCCTAACCTCCATCTAAAAGTGACTCTACACAGTAACCCTAACCCTAACCCTAACCTCCATCTAAGTGTACGCAGTAACCCTAACCCTAACCCTAACCTCCAACTAAAAGTGGCTAAAAGCCATAACCCTAACCCTAACCATCTAAAAGTGACTCTACACAGTAACCCTAACCCTAACCTCCAACTAAAAGTGGCTAAAAGCCATAACCCTAACCCTAACCCTAACCTCCATCTAAAAGTGACTCTACACAGTAACCCTAACCCTAACCCTAACCTCCATCTAAGTGTACACAGTAACCCTAACCCTAACCCTAACCTCCATCTAAGTGTACACAGTAACCCTAACCCTAACCTCCAACTAAAAGTGGCTAAAAGCCATAACCCTAACCCTAACCCTAACCTCCATCTAAAAGTGACTCTACACAGTAACCCTAACCCTAACCCTAACCTCCATCTAAAAGTGACTCTACACAGTAACCCTAACCCTAACCTCAGTGTAAAAGCGGCTGTGCACAGTAAACCTAATTCTACTTATACATATATATATATTCAATTTCATACAATACAGAACAAACCAGCAAAATATTCAGGGCTCAGAAATATTTATTTGAACAAACACAACAATGAACACAAAATCTAAGCTAACCTACAAACACTGTATAGAGGTGTGCATGTGTGAATATCGGTGTATGTTTGTCTATGGGAAACAAAGGTAAGATGGCTGCTTTACCATAATTAAGGCTTAAAGGGTTATATACAGAGTCATGTGTGAACATGCCAACATTAATCAGTAACCTGACTGTAAACATACACAACAACAAAGCTCAAGTAATATGTTGAATCAAATAAATACACTGACAAAGTTGTGACCTATGCCGAGACAAGTTGACAAGTTGATGTACAAAAAAGGTAAACTAAGTCCAGTTGTTTTAGAGAATCCATGGGAAAAAGAAAATGCCTTTAGATCTGCTGCTTTGTAAAGTCTTGTTGCTGTCCTGGTCCATTAAACTGTAGTTGTTTTGGCTGTGTGGCTTCAGCAGTGTTGAGATCCATTCCTTCTTCCCCTTGCAGAGTTAGCTCCTACTCTTAGTGTAGGATGAGAAGAAGAGCTGAGAAGACATCAGTTCAGTTGCTTTCTTTTGTCTCTGAAACAAAAGGAACCATTATGTCATTTTTTGACATTTTTGGCCATTTTTGACACCATACTATACTATGACATTCTTGTCACGGTTTTGACACCTTACTATACTATGACATTTTTTGATAATTTTTGACACCATACTATACTATGACATTTTTTGATAATTTTTGACACCATACTATACTATGACATTTTTTGATAATTTTTGACACCATACTATACTATGACATTTTTTGATAATTTTTGACACCATACTATACTATGACCTTTTTTGATCATTTTTGATGCTTTACTATACTATGACATTTTTGTCACTTTCTTGATGCCTTACTATACTATAACATTTTTTCAAGTTTTTTGATTCCATATTATACTATGACATTTTTTGAAATTTTTTGATTCCATACTATACTATGACATTTTTTGACATCATACTATACTATGACATTTTTGATCATTTTTAACACCAAACTACACTATGAAATTTTTTCATATTTTCTGACACCTTACTATACTATGACATTTTTTCAAATTTTTTGATGCTTTCCTATACTATGACATTTTTTCACATTTTTTGATACCATACTATACTATGACATTTTTTGATCATTTTTGACACCATACTATACTATGAAATTTTTTCATATTTTTTGACACCATACTATGAAATTTTTGTCACTTTTTTGATGCCTTACTATACTATGACATTTTTTGAATTTTTTTGATTCCATATTATACTGACATTTTTTGACACCATACTTTGACATTTTTTGAATTTTTTTGATTCCATACTATACGATGACATTTTTTGACATCATACTATACTTTGACATTTTTTCAAATTTTTTGATGCCTTACTATACTATGACATTTTTATCACGTTTTTTGATTCCATACTATACTATGACATTTTTTGACATCATACTATACTATGACATTTTTGTCACTTTTTTGATGCCTTACTATACTATGACATTTTTTCAAATTTTTTGATTCCATACTATACTATGACATTTTTTGACACCATACTATACTATGACATTTTTTCAAATTTTTTGATTCCATACTATACTATGACATTTTTTGACACCATACTATATTATGAAATTTTTTCATATTTTTTGACACCATACTATACTATGACATTTTTTCATATTTTCTGACACCATACTATACTATGACATTTTTTCAAATTTTTTGATGCTTTACTATACTGACATTTTTTTTTTACATTTTTTGACACCATACTATACTATGACATTTTTATCACGTTTTTGATACTATGACATGTTTTGATCATTTTTGACACCATACTATACTATGAAATTTTTTCATATTTTTTGACACCATATTATACTATGAAATTTTTGTCACTTTTTCGATGCCTTACTATACTATGACATTTTTTCAATTTTTTTGATTCCATATTATACTGACATTTTTGGACACCATACTATGACATTTTTTGAATTTTTTTGATTCCTTACTATACTATGACATTTTTTGACATCATACTATACTATGACATTTTTTCAAATTTTTTGATGCCTTACTATACTATGACATTTTTTGAATTTTTTTGATTCCATACTATACTATGACATTTTTTGAGACCATACTATACTATTAACATTTTTTCAAATTTTTTGATTCCATACTATACTATGACATTTTTTGACATCATACTATACTATGACATTTTTTCAAATTTTTTGATTCCATACTATACTATGACATTTTTTGACATCATACTATACTATGACATTTTTTGAATTTTTTTGATTCCTTACTATACTATGACATTTTTTGACATCATACTATACTATGACATTTTTTGATAATTTTTGACACCATACTATACTATGACATTTTTTAATAATTTTTGACACCATACTATACTATGACCTTTTTTGATCATTTTTGATGCTTTACTATACTATGACATTTTTGTCACTTTCTTGATGCCTTACTATACTATAACATTTTTTCAAGTTTTTTGATTCCATATTATACTATGACATTTTTTCAAATTTTTTGATGCCTTACTATACTATGACATTTTTGTCACTTTTTTGATGCCTTACTATACTATGACATTTTTTGATCATTTTTAACACCATACTATATTATGAAATTTTTTCATATTTTTTGACACCATACTATACTATGACATTTTTTCATATTTTCTGACACCATACTATACTATGACATTTTTCAAATTTTTTGATGCTTTACTATACTATGACATTTTTTTTTTACATTTTTTGACACCATACTATACTATGACATTTTTATCACGTTTTTGATACTATGACATGTTTTGATCATTTTTGACACCATACTATACTATGAAATTTTTTCATATTTTTTGACACCATATTATACTATGAAATTTTTGTCACTTTTTCGATGCCTTACTATACTATGACATTTTTTCAATTTTTTTGATTCCATATTATACTGACATTTTTGGACACCATACTATGACATTTTTTGAATTTTTTTGATTCCTTACTATACTATGACATTTTTTGACATCATACTATACTATGACATTTTTTCAAATTTTTTGATGCCTTACTATACTATGACATTTTTTGAAATTTTTTGATTCCATACTATACTATGACATTTTTTGAGACCATACTATACTATTAACATTTTTTCAAATTTTTTGATTCCATACTATACTATGACATTTTTTGACATCATACTATACTATGACATTTTTTCAAATTTTTTGATTCCATACTATACTATGACATTTTTTGACATCATACTATACTATGACATTTTTTGAATTTTTTTGATTCCTTACTATACTATGACATTTTTTGACATCATACTATACTATGACATTTTTTGATAATTTTTGACACCATACTATACTATGACATTTTTTGATAATTTTTGACCACCCATACTATACTATGACCTTTTTTGATCCATTTTTGATGCTTTACTATACTATGACATTTTTGTCACTTTCTTGATGCCTTACTATACTATAACATTTTTTCAAGTTTTTTGATTCCATATTATACTATGACATTTTTTCAAATTTTTTGATGCCTTACTATACTATGACATTTTTGTCACTTTTTTGATGCCTTACTATACTATGACATTTTTTGATCATTTTTAACACCATACTATATTATGAAATTTTTTCATATTTTTTGACACCATACTATACTATGACATTTTTTTCATATTTTCTGACACCATACTATACTATGACATTTTTTCAAATTTTTTGATGCTTTACTATACTATGACATTTTTTTTTTTACATTTTTTGACACCATACTATACTATGACATTTTTATCACGTTTTTGATACTATGACATGTTTTGATCATTTTTGACACCATACTATACTATGAAATTTTTTCATATTTTTTGACACCAATATTATACTATGAAATTTTTGTCACTTTTTCGATGCCTTACTATACTATGACATTTTTTCAATTTTTTTGATTCCATATTATACTGACATTTTTGGACACCATACTATGACATTTTTTGAATTTTTTTGATTCCTTACTATACTATGACATTTTTTGACATCATACTATACTATGACATTTTTTCAAATTTTTTGATGCCTTACTATACTATGACATTTTTTGAAATTTTTTGATTCCATACTATACTATGACATTTTTTGAGACCATACTATACTATTAACATTTTTTCAAATTTTTTGATTCCATACTATACTATGACATTTTTTGACATCATACTATACTATGACATTTTTTCAAATTTTTTGATTCCATACTATACTATGACATTTTTGACATCATACTATACTATGACATTTTTTGAATTTTTTTGATTCCTTACTATACTGAATGACATTTTTTGACATCATACTATACTACATGACATTTTTTTGATAATTTTTGACACCATACTATACTATGACATTTTTTGATAATTTTTGACACCATACTATACTATGACCTTTTTTGATCATTTTTGATGCTTACTATACTATGACATTTTTGTCACTTTCTTGATGCTTACTATACTATAACATTTTTTCAAGTTTTTTTGATTCCATAATTATACTATGACATTTTTTCAAATTTTTTTGATGCCTTACTATACTATGACATTTTTGTCACTTTTTTGATGCCTTACTATACTATGACATTTTTTGATCATTTTAACACCATACTATATTATGAAATTTTTTCATATTTTTTTGACACCATACTATACTATGACATTTTTTCATATTTTCTGACACCATACTATACTATGACATTTTTTCAAATTTTTTGATGCTTTACTATACTATGACATTTTTTTTTTTACATTTTTTGACACCATACTACTATGACATTTTTATCACGTTTTTGATACTATGACATGTTTTGATCATTTTTGACACCATACTATACTATGAAATTTTTTCATATTTTTTGACACCATATTATACTATGAAATTTTTGTCACTTTTTCGATGCCTTACTATACTATGACATTTTTTCAATTTTTTGATTCCATATTATACTGACATTTTTGGACACCATACTATGACATTTTTTGAATTTTTTTGATTCCTTACTATACTATGACATTTTTTGGACATTTTTTCAATTTTTACTATACTATGACATTTTTTGAAATTTTTTGATTCCATACTATACTATGACATTTTTGAGACCATACTATACTATTAACATTTTTTCAAATTTTTTGATTCCATACTATACTATGACATTTTTTGACATCATACTATACTATGACATTTTTTCAAATTTTTTGATTCCATACTATACTATGACATTTTTTGACATCATACTATACTATGACATTTTTTTCAATTTTTTGACACCTTACTACACTGACATTTTTTCAATTTTTTGACACCATACTATACTGACATTTTTTCATTTTTTGATGCTTTACTATACTATGACATTTTTATCACGTTTTTGACACCATACTATACTATGACATTTTTTGATCATTTTTTTAACACCATACTATACTATGAAATTTTTTCAAATTTTTTGACACCATACTATACTATGACATTTTTTCAAATTTTTTGATGCCTTACTATACTATGACATTTTTATCACGTTTTTGACACCATACTATGACATTTTTTGATCATTTTTGACACCATACTATACTATAAAATTTTTTCATATTTTTTGACACCATACTATACTATGAAATTTTTGTCACTTTTTTGATGCCTTACTATACTATGACATTTTTTCAATTTTTTTGATTCCATATTATACTGACATTTTTTGACACCATACTATGACATTTTTTTTAATTTTTTTGATTCCATACTATACTATGACATTTTTTGACATCATACTATACTATGACATTTTTTCAAATTTTTTGATGCCTTACTATACTATGACATTTTTATCACGTTTTTGACACCATACTATACTATGACATTTTTTGATCATTTTTGACACCATACTATACTATGAAATTTTTTCATATTTTTTGACACCATACTATACTATGAAATTTTTGTCACTTTTTTGATGCCTTACTATACTATGACATTTTTTCAATTTTTTTGATTCCATATTATACTGACATTTTTTGACACCATACTATGACATTTTTTAAATTTTTTTGATTCCATACTATACTATGACATTTTTTGACACCTTACTATACTATGACATTTTTTCAAATTTTTTGACACCATACTATACTGACATTTTTTCACATTTTTTGATGCCTTACTATACTATGACATTTTTTCACATTTTTTGATTCCATACTATGACATTTTTTGAGACCATACTATACTATTAACATTTTTTCAATTTTTTTGATTCCATACTATACTATGACATTTTTTGACATCATACTATACTACGACATTTTTTCAAATTTTTTGATGCCTTACTATACTATGACATCTTTGTCACTTTTTTGATGCTTTACTATACTATGACATTTTTTGATCATTTTTGACACCATACTATACTATGAAATTTTTTCATATTTTTTGACACCATACTATACTATGAAATTTTTGTCACTTTTTTGATGCCTTACTATACTATGACATTTTTTCAATTTTTTGATTCCATATTATACTATGACATTTTTTGACACCATACTGTGACATTTTTAGATTTTTTTTGATTCCATACTATACTATGACATTTTTTGACATCATACTATACTATGACATTTTTTCAAATTTTTTGATGCCTTACTATACTATGACATTTTTTCAAATTTTTTGATTCCATACTATACTATGACATTTTTTGACACCATAATATACTATGACATTTTTTCAAATTTTTTGATGCCTTACTATACTATGACATTTTTGTCACTTTTTTGATGCCTTACTATACTATGACATTTTTATCACGTTTTTGACACCATACTATACTATGACATTTTTTGATCATTTTTAACACCATACTATACTATGAAATTTTTTCATATTTTTTGACACCATAGTATACTATGACATTTTTTCATATTTTCTGACACCTTACTATACTATGACATTTTTTCAAATTTTTTGACACCATACTATACTATGACATTTTTTCAAATTTTTTGATTCCATACTATACTATGACATTTTTTGACACCATACTATACTATGACATTTTTTGATCATTTTTAACACCATACTATATTATGAAATTTTTTCATATTTTTTGACACCATACTATACTATGAAATTTTTTCATATTTTTTGACACCATAGTATACTATGACATTTTTTCATATTTTCTGACACCTTACTATACTATGACATTTTTTCAAATTTTTTGACACCATACTATACTATGACATTTTTTCAAATTTTTTGATGCTTTACTATACTATGACATTTTTTTTTTTACATTTTTTGATACCTTACTATACTATGACATTTTTATCACGTTTTTGACACCATACTATACTATGACATTTTTTGATCATTTTTGACACCATACTATACTATGAAATTTTTTCATATTTTTTGACACCATACTATACTATGACATTTTTGTCACTTTTTTGATGCCTTACTATACTATGACATTTTTTCAATTTTTTTGATTGCATATTATACTGACATTTTTTGACACCATACTATGACATTTTTTGATTTTTTTTGATTCCATACTATACTATGACATTTTTTGACATCATACTATACTATGACATTTTTTCAATTTTTTTATGCCTTACTATACTATGACATTTTTTGAAATTTTTTGATTCCATACTATACTATGACATTTTTTGAGACCATACTATACTATTAACATTTTTTCAAATTTTTTGATGCCTTACTATACTGACATTTTTTGACACCATACTATGACATTTTTTGAAATTTTTTGATTCCATACTATACTGTGACATTTTTTGACATCATACTATACTATGACATTTTTTCAAATTTTTTGATGCCTTACTCTACTGACATTTTTTCACATTTTTTGATTCCATACTATACCATACTATACTATGACATTTTTGTCATGTTTTTGATGCCTTACTATACTATGACATTTTTTCACATTTTTTGAGACCTTACTATACTATGACATTTTTTGACACCATACTGTGACATTTTTTGAATTTTTTTGATTCCATACTATACTATGACATTTTTTGACATCATACTATACTATGACATTTTTTCAAATTTTTTGATGCCTTACTATACTATGACATTTTTATCACATTTTTGATGCTTTACTATACTATGACATTTTTGTCACTTTTTTGATGCCTTACTATACTATGACATTTTTTCAAATTTTTTGATTCCATACTATATTATGACATTTTTTGACATCATACTATACTATGACATTTTTTCAAATTTTTTGATGCCTTACTATACTATGACATTTTTATCACGTTTTTTGATGCCTTACTATACTATGACATTTTTTGATCATTTTTAACAACATACTATACTATGAAATTTTTTCATATTTTTTGACACCATACTATACTATGACATTTTTTCATATTTTCTGATGCTTTACTATACTATGGCATTTTTTTTTACATTTTTTGACACCATACTATACTATGACATTTTTTTTTACATTTTTTTGACACCATACTATACTATGAAATTTTTTCATATTTTTTGACACCATACTATACTATGAAATTTTTGTCACTTTTTTGATGCCTTACTATACTGACATTTTTTCAATTTTTTTGATTCCATACTATACTATGACATTTTTTGACATCATACTATACTATGACATTTTTTCAAATTTTTTGATGCCTTAGTATACTATGACATTTTTTGACACCATTCTATACTATGACATTTTTTCAAATTTTTTGATTCCATACTATACTATGACATTTTTTGACATCATACTATACTATGACATTTTTTCAAATTTTTTGATGCCTTACTATATTATGACATTTTTGTCACTTTTTTGACACCATACTATACTATGACATTTTTTGAGACCATACTATACTATTAACATTTTTTCAAATTTTTTGATTCCATACTATACTATGACATTTTTTGACATCATACTATACTATGACATTTTTTCAAATTTTTTGATCCCTTACTATACTATGACATTTTTATCACATTTTTAACACCATACTATACTATGAAATTTTTTCATATTTTTTGACACCATATTATACTATGAAATTTTTGTCACTTTTTTGATGCCTTACTATACTATGACATTTTTTCAATTTTTTTGATTCCATATTATACTGACATTTTTTGACACCATACTATGACATTTTTTGAATTTTTTTGATTCCATACTATATTATGACATTTTTTGACATCATACTATACTATGACATTTTTTCAAATTTTTTGATGCCTTACTATACTATGACATTTTTTGATCATTTTTGATGCTTTACTATACTATGACATTTTTGTCACTTTTTTGATGCCTTACTATACTATGACATTTTTTCAAATTTTTTGATTCCATACTACACTATGACATTTTTTGACACCATACTATACTATGACATTTTTTCAAATTTTTTGATGTCTTACTATACTATGACATTTTTTGATCATTTTTGATGCTTTACTATACTATGACATTTTTGTCACTTTTTTGATGCCTTACTATACTATGACATTTTTTGATCATTTTTAACAACATACTATACTATGAAATTTTTTCATATTTTTTGACACCATACTATACTATGACATTTTTTCAAATTTTTTGATGCTTTACTATACTATGACATTTTTTCACATTTTTTGATGCCTTACTATACTATGACATTTTTTGATCATTTTTGACACCATACTATACTATGACATTTTTTCAAATTTTTTGATTCCATACTATACTATGACATTTTTTCAAATTTTTTGATGCTTTACTATACTATGACATTTTTTCACATTTTTTGATACCTTACTATACTATGACATTTTTATCACGTTTTTGACACCATACTATACTATGACATTTTTTGATCATTTTTGACACCATACTATACTATGACATTTTTTCAATTTTTTTGATTCCATACTATACTATGACATTTTTTGACATCATACTATACTATGACATTTTTTGATCATTTTTGACACCATACTATACTATGACATTTTTTCATATTTTCTGACACCTTACTATTCTATGACATTTTTTCAAATTTTTTGACACCATACTATACTATGACATTTTTTGATCATTTTTGACACCATACTATACTATGACATTTTTTGATCATTTTTGACACCATACTATACTATGAAATTTTTGTCACTTTTTTGATGCCTTACTATACTATGACTTTTTTCAAATTTTTTGATTCCATATTATGACATTTTTTTGAAATTTTTTGATTCCATACTATACTATGACATTTTTTGACATCATACTATACTGACATTTTTTCAAATTTTTTGATGCCTTACTATACTATGACATTTTTGTCACTTTTTTGATGCTTTACTATACTATGACATTTTTTGATCATTTTTGACACCATACTATACTATGAAATTTTTTCATATTTTTTGACACCATACTATACTATGAAATTTTTGTCACTGTTTTGAAGCCTTACTATACTACGACATTTTTTGACACCATAGTATACTATGAAATTGTTGTCACTTTTTTGATGCCTGACTATACTATGACATTTTTTCACATTTTTTGATTCCATACTATACTATGACATTTTTGTCACTTTTTTGACACCTTACTGTACTGTGACATTTTTTGACTTTTTTTTTTTTTTTTTTTTGACATTTTTGACCCCATACTATACTATGACTGTTTTTGTCTTTTTTGTTGACATTTGTGACTCCTTATTTTACAATGCCTTTTTTTGGATGGTCTGATGACATTTTTGATGCCTTACCATACTATTTTTTCTCTTTTTTTTTTTAAACATTTCGTACAGTTGATGTAAAGCTGATGGTAAATTCCCTTGAGGCCTCAGTCCTGGTCTCGAAGAACTTCTTTACTGAATGAGGACTCTCTGTGATCATGGAATGTTGTGGACCAAGCGGTGACACCTGGAGGAAATCAAAGAGAAACATACAAAGGAAAATGATCAATACACTACTACCTATTCCTCATCAACAGTTTAACCATGAAAACACAGAGAAATATTCAACATTACAGCTGAACTAGAGCATTTAACAAACATTAGAGGCTGTTTCAGAAAATCAACAGTTAACTGTCATCACCTCCTGAAGAACCAACAACAACAAATATTAAAAACAGTAAAAGTAAAATGATTATTGTGTGTCTGTCAAATAATCACTGAAGCGATCATGTGTTACTGTGAACTGCACAACAATAAACACTATCAGTTAAGTAAATGCTTGAATGCAGGATTTTAACTTGCGTTTCTTATACTTCAGTAAAAAGTCTGAGTATTTCTTCCACCACATTCACATACAGAATCATTATTTCACATTTCAAACTTGTTGTTATAAACTGTAAAGATATATTTAAAATCACCCTCGCGCTTATGAACAACTCACTCCAATATTTCATTTATAGAACTGATTGTTTTGTATGGTGTAGTCTAGTGTTTTTAAAACCTATTTTGACTGATTCTAAACAATGAAGATTCAAGACAGAAAATTTGTAATTTGTTGGTTCTGATCTGTCTGATATAGTTTGGTGAGAAGGGGAGGAGAGCTACAGTCACTTTGTCCACAGACAAAACAGAATGTTTGTCTGTGGACAAAACTATTCTGAAACATATTTTTTTAATGCCAAATATTTGCTTCAAGACAGGCTTGAGAGGTGAGGATTTAATAGTTTTCTTTGTCATATGATAAATAGTAAATACTGCTGATTAAGCAAAACTTAAACTTTAAACATCTCCTTGAGCTCTGAGCAGTTATAGACATTTAATAGACATGAATTAGGGTCGCTTGATTCTGGAAAAAATGAGAATAATGACTTTTTAAAATTTTTGCTTAGAATTGAGATCATGATTCACTCTCACAATTTCATCCAATATTTTTTTGCACTCAGCTTGATGACGATAAACTACACAAGTTACTGTGGCTTCCCCCTCAGTGTCGACTGTTCATCAGTCAGGAAGATCCTGATTTGACTCACAGAATTGATCGAGTCATTACATCTTTTTTAGCTGCCTAATACTATAATACGACAAATCAATTAGTCTTTACCTTTAATTCAAATCAAATTATTTCAATTTGTCTTTTATATTTAATAAACTAAACCTCTCTGTAACAAATCCAGCAGATTTTAAAGGGAATATGACTTAATTTACACAACATTAATTTTGACAATTTGATTAATGTTGATTAAGAATTAGTTTAAGGAATTAATCAGGCTTACAGATTTTTTATTGTAAAATATTTTTACAGCAGTAGCAGCAGAAAGTATCGTCAGCAAAATGCAGTAAAAGTATGAAAAGTAGAACTACACGTGGAGAAAACATCAGTAGATTATGTAGCAGTAATACTTACAGATCATTAATCCTGAGTTAATGCTGCTGGTTTTAACAATGTCAGATACAGTTACTTTAGCCTGAAACATATTGAATGCAGGAAGACCATTATGGAAGACAATTTCTGCCAATGTGATGAAAAAAAAATTGTGTAAGAAACTTAAAATCAAAATAATGATTTAATTTTTCAACATTATACTTAGTCATTACTTTGATTAAATTTCTAATTTTAATGATGTGCAGGAACTTTTTCAACACATTGGCAGAAATGAGCTTTTGTAAGTATGTCACAAATTTTTATGTTAAAATTAACACTTCTTCCCTGTTCTCTGGAACAAAGTACAAATACTGAAGTACCCTTACCTTAATTAAACGAAGATACTGAGTTTACGATTGTGTTGAAAAACAAGTGAATCAGTTTCCATGGAGACGACAGATTTTTCAGGCAGCTTTTATTCTCAACATGGGACAGCAGACAGGTGTGACCTTCGACCCTGACCCTACAGGTGTCTGTTCAGTAGATCAGCAACAGGACGAGGGCATGGAGGAATAAATTAAAATCCAGAACAGCTCGCCAGGTAAAAAAAAAAAAAAAAAAAACAAACAAGAAGAAAACAATGATGAAACTCTAACGCTCTAAAAACGATGAAACAAAAATCAGCTTCAGCCTCGAAAACAGAAACATTAAGATTCAAATAAAAACCATAAAAAAGTCAGTTAGAAAAAACTTGAGTGCGTTTTTAGTTTCTGTTTTTTGGTTTGTTTCTTCCTCGCTGTGCTTCTGTGACGCACGCACACGCACACACACACACACACACACACACTGTACACTGAACAGATCAAACCTTCAGTATTTACACTCGTATTTATAGATTTATAGATTTTAAATCCTCTCTCTCTCTGATTGATCGTCCACAGAGCTGCAGCTGACGGAGGTGAGGTCGGTGAGGGTCAGAGGCTTTAAGTCCCACCCTTCCCCACCCCTCACCCCCTCCTGGCGTCCCGGTCAACCAATCAGCAGCTGCTGTTCTTGAACTCTCCGTTCTCAGTGATGGACAGTTTGGTGGGGTTGGTGGGCGACAGGCCGTTGCGGAGGTTGGGCGTGCTGTAACGCTCCTTCACCTGCGTCAGCGCCGCCATCAACCGTGAGTTCGCCGCGTCCAGAGAGCCGATCCGTTTCTCCTGATTGGACACAGACAAGAGGAGGGCGGGACAGGAAGTCAGACTTGTGGGTAAGAAAATAAGAGGCGGGCGAGGTTTGTGATGATCTGACCGTCGAGTTAAAACCACATCAGTGTTTTTACTCAGGAGGTTTAAAAAAGTAAAACGATAAAACCTTAATTCATCCTTAACTTAGCACTGAAAACACCTTAATCTAAAGCAGATCATTCATTTGTCCTTTAATCCGAAAAACTAAAGTTTTGAGTTGAGATAATTTTATTTAAAGACAAAAATGACTTCCCCTTAATTTACAAATAATTGAATATTAAGTAACAGATATTTGACAAATCCAATAACAAACATTTTAGTTTAGAATTTGGTCAATTTTAAAGGATTTAATGAAGGTGAAGATGTTCTGGTTTACATCAGGACTTTAAATATTTTCACCTGAATTCTGTTAAAGTATTTAACAGGTTCTACATATTTGGAGAATTTAATATAGAATTTAATTTATTACAAGAACTTGTACTTTAAAGAGGAACTGTTGATGGGATTAAAAGCTGATGAAATTAAAAGATTTCAACACTAATGTTTTACAATTCATAAAGTTTTCCTTTTAAACTCATTTACATAATTTAGTTTTAAGGTGAGAACGTGATGTGGTTTTGACTCTGCAGCTTTAAACTGACACAGTGAGAAACAGGAAGTTTGAAGGCAGCAGCCGAAAAAATAAAACAGCCCAAAAAACGAAAAACCAACAAAATGAAATAAATAAAAAGTGAGACTGAAGCTCTGAGTGCTGCAGTTTATCAGCAGGAAGTCAAACTCTGATCCTGGATCAGAACCACCTGAGTGAACCTGACGATCCGACGGCCTCTCCTCCGACTCTAAACCCTCTGACGTTTTATTTTGAAAGACAGGAAGCTCTGGTGGTTTAGAGGAGGTCGGGGGGTGGGGTGGGGGAGTGGGGGGCAGCAGCCAAACAGAAATAAAACCAGCTCAGAGCGACACACCGACACACCAGCAGCTGGTCCTGAAGGTTCAGGATCTGGACCTTTAAAAGAACCGTTCCACACTTTGGGAACTCGTTGTCAGCTCAGAGCTGGACTCAGGATCTGGTTATTTTTATAAACTTTAACTAACATGATGCTATCGAGATAAAATGATCCAGATAATTAAAGATCGATTCATTAATCTTAGAAGTTAT
This sequence comes from Lates calcarifer, assembly GCF_001640805.2. Lineage (NCBI taxonomy): Eukaryota > Metazoa > Chordata > Actinopteri > Centropomidae > Lates > Lates calcarifer. The sequence continues at coordinate 956,852 of NC_066836.1, read as the reverse complement.
CTTGAATAACAGCAAGCTCTTATTTTGAAACAGTTTTCTGCAGCTGGACTTCCTCTTCCTGGACTCTCAGGTGGTTGGATCTGCTCTGTGATTGGCTGACCAGGTGTGAGGCGTGTTAGCCCTTTATTTTCTTTCTAAAAACAGCGTGGTGGTGGGGGGGAGGAGGAGGAGGGGCGGGGCTACAGTTACTTGCCTGATTGGTTTATTTCACATCCGTTACTGACCTGAAATCAGTGAAGAGACGATGAGAGAACAGAACGGCTGCTGGTTTCTCCCTCAGTTAAAACTGCTGATATCAGTAATCATCAATAATGATCCTGATCGCACTGATTGATCGTGTCAGAGTTGATCAGGAGCAGGTGACTCTCTCTCTCTGTGCAGGTGTGGACTCAGGTGTGATGTCTGTGTTCGTACCTGAGCGTCGATGATTTTCTGTTTGGCTTCGATCACCGCCTGCATCTCTGCGTGGTCCCGCTTCAACTCCTCCTCCACCGCCATCAGCCTACACACACACACACACACACACACACACACACAGTTCAAGTTAAACTTCCTGTTTTCTTTCGTTAATACCAACACTTCCTGTGAACATTCCAGATTAAAAGCCTTTAGTTTCTAGTACTGTTTGGTGTCTGCAGTGTGTGGGTGTGTTTGGTCTCCCTGTCCTGTGCAGCTCAGGTGGGTGGAGTTAGTGCGCCCTCACCTGCAGATGATGCTCTTCATCTGGCTGTCCTTCTCCTCCTGCTGCCTCCTCAGTCGCTCCTCGCTGTCCTCCAGACGGTTTTTATACTCGAGCAGCAGCTTCTGCATCTGCTGCTCCTGAGCCAGCAGCCGCCGCTCGTACTCCTCCAGGCGCCGCCCGGACACCCGCAGACGCTCCTTCAGCCGCGAGATCTCCAGCTCGTACTGCAACGACACCCAGAGTTAACCAGTGGGACCAGCCAATCAGAGCAGCCGCCCAGAAGCTGCTGCGTCACATCAAACTTCCTATCAAACAAACCCTCACAGCTCTAAAACTATAAGTCCTATTTCTAATATGTCTTCACTGTGAGCTCCACAGAGTTTCAGTGAAGACTCTGATGTTTTATATGTGGACGTCCTGTTTACGGTTTAGGCTCCGTCACAGTTTTAAAACAGAGCTTCAGAGCTCAGTTTAACATGGCAGTCTATGGGACTGTGGGTCAGCGCTCTCTGTGTTTGGAGGAGATTTATTCACAAACTGTGAGTCATGTGACAATGGGAGTCACACTGGGTGAGAGAGGACACATTTCTCTACGTCTTCATATAGAAAGTGTCTGTGTAGGTTGGAAACTGGGGGAATTAAAAGAGGTTTGAATCAGATTTTTATGGTAAAATGTTCAGAGGAGGCAGTTAGAGTGATGATGTCACACAGTCTAACCCTGAACATTCCACACAATACACACCCATTATAAACTCTGACACTGTAAAAAATAAAGAACATAAAACTTAAACTGTGATTTTATAAAAACTATAACAGCTATCAACATGAAGATTTAACTGAAAACAGGCTCAGGTCATGTGACCTGTTTAAAGTTTCAACCATGTTTCTGTGTGAACGTCTGATGAAATAATGTGGCTCCAAAGAGGAGTGGGTTTGATCATTTCCACAAGGACTTCTCACTCATTTTCAACGGGAGGTTTTTCACAGTTTTTTGTGAATTACATCGTCATGGTAACTAAAAGACCTAGCATGCTGTCTGTACCTTCTCAGTGTTCCTGCCCTCCTCTCTGCTCCTCTCTCCTCCCTCCTCCTCCTTCTCCTCGTACTGGCCATTGTTGAGGACCCAGGCCGCCGTCCTCTCCACCGGAGACATCGCCACTGCCACCGCCTCCACCGGAGATGCCACCTGAACACAAACCAACGAACAGCGACACGGAGTGATTACCACAACATTTCTGCCATTTAACAGCTCCCCCCAAAACACCTGTCCAGGTGCGATAAAGCCTCACCTGCTGCGGCTGTTTGGCGGCGCTCCTTGGGGGCGGAGCCATGTTCTCCGCGGAGCAGGCGGATGGTTGGCGGTTGCCGTGGGTGGCGGTGGGTGTGGGCTCGGTGTTGGCGCTGCTGCTGCTGCGTAGCGAGGCGCTGTGCGGGAGGGAACGCGGCGTCCTGGCCCCTCCCCTGCTCTGCTGTTCCACCTTGACGATGTGGGCGGTGCCTGCCGTCGTGCTCTGACGGGGGACAGCGACTGCCGTGGCTGTGGCACCGGGTGGGAGGTCGGAGGGCGCGTGGCGACGCGGCGTTGAGCACTCCTCGCTCTGCGTGCTCCGCCTGCTGCCCAGCTCGTCCAGGCTGCTGTTGGACGGCGCCCGACCTTTGACCCCCACCTGGCTGCCGTAGTCGTCGGAGTTGCTGTGGCTGTTGTGCGAGCTCTCTGTGCTCAGGTTCTCGGAGCTGGAGTCCTGCCGCAGCGAGTGGGCGGAACGTGTGGACAGGCTGTGGGCGGCGTTACTCAGGTGGTAGACGGGGTTCTGGAAGGACAGCGGTTGGAGGCTGCGCTGCTGGCTGAGGGAGGGGTGCAGCGGCCGCCTCACCTGCGGCGCGCTCTGCGGCTGACCGTCTCTGGGCGGGGCTTTGATCTGGTGCGGCGCCGGCTGTGGGGTCAGGGGGTTGGAGTGTGGATAGCCAAGCGGGGGCGGGCCGTGTCCGATGGAGGCCTGTGAGCCAACCCTGCTGAGGCGGGGCGGGGCCTCGTGGTGCGGTGGGGGCCCCGCGGGGCCGTGCAGGCTCTGGGCGTCCTGCAGGTCGACCAGAGAGATGCTGCGACCGTTGGGCAGGAGGCTGTCTCGCTCCTCCTGATCAGAGAAGCTGGTGTGGATGGAGGGATGCTGCTGAGCCAGCAGGGGGCGCTGAGCCCTGTAACCCTCCATCCGATCAGCCGGAGACTGAAGGCTGCGAACTTCACAGTGACTGAAGGAGAGAAAATCTCTGATTTAACAATCATCACACTCTGCATGGTGCTGTCATCAGATATGATCTCAGAGGTGAAATTAACAGAGTGTCCCTGCTGCTAACAGCTGCTAACAGCCGCTAACACCTGCTAACAGCCGCTAACAGCTGCTAACAGCTTCTAACAGCTGCTAACACACAGCTGCTAACAGCTGCTAACACCTGCTAACACCTTCTAACAGCCACTAACACCTGCTAACAGCTGCTAACAGCCGCTAACAGCTGCTAACACCTGCTAACAGCTTGTAACAGCCGCTAACACCTGCTAACAGCCGCTAACAGCTGCTAACAGCTTCTAACAGCCGCTAACACCTGCTAACAGCCGCTAACAGCTTCTAACAGCTGCTAACACACAGCTGCTAACACCTGCTAACACCTGCTAACACCTTCTAACAGCCACTAACACCTGCTAACAGCTGCTAACAGCCGCTAACAGCTGCTAACACCTGCTAACAGCTTCTAACAGCCGCTAACAGCTGCTAACACCTGCTAACAGCCGCTAACACCTGCTAACACCTGCTAACAGCCGCTAACACCTGCTAACAGCTGCTAACAGCTGCTAACACCTGCCTGTGGACATCAGTCCATCTCAGTGGACGTCTGTACATCAGCAGGAGACCAAACAGGTCCTGAGACAGTTTTCACCTGGAAACTAAAAGCTGTGAACTTCTCCTTTAAAACTGATTCATTACTTCCTCCTCTGAGTCCGAGCTGTCAGCTGATTGGTTACCTGTCGGCGGGGTCCTCAAAGATTCGCTGTAACCCTGACGACAGGCTGCCGCTGATGTTGTGGGCGGAGCTGTGGTCCTGGAAGCGTCGCAGCTGCTGCTGCACCGGCGTCGGAGCGGCCAGGCAGCGGGAGATGTCTCCCAGAATCCTCGGCAGCGGGCCCAGCTTGGCTACGGTGGCCTGCAGGAAGGAATTTTCACCCTGGGGTCGTCGTGTGTGTGTGTGTGTGTGTGTGTGTTTAAATGGAAGCACCAGGATGCAGTGGTGGTGGGAGAACGAAACCAACATGGTGGCAACAGAGAGAGTCGGCCAGATAGGGAGTGAACAGAGGGGGGAGGAGGGGGGAGGAGGAGGGGGAGAGGAGGAAAAAAACATAAGGGAAACTTAATGGAAACAAAAATCAAACCAACTAGAAACAACATGCTTCTACTGAACAGAACCACAGTCAAACACAGCAGAGCCATGCAGAGCCGAGCTCCGACAGGTGAGACAGGTGAGACACAGCACAGCCAGGGGGGAGGGGGGAGGAGGGCGAGGGTGAGGGGGGAGTTCAGGCCATGCTGTGATGCGTTAATGTGGTTAAATGAAGTGAAGTGACCTCTGCTCCTGATGTTCATTCATGTTACATCATCAAATCCTCACATCACACACACACCTGATCACCAATCACCGATCACGGATCAATAATCAATAATCAGACACAGTCAGCAGCTCGTCTGGTGAAGAAACTAACAGGACAATCGTTTTCTCTAACTCTGCAGCTCTTAATTACGATTCAAACGACGTGACGTGAACGCATCACGACCTGTTACTGTACATTTATTTTTTAGCCTCATGAGACGTTCACTGCCCTTTGTAAAAATATTATTTATCACTTTGAACTTCAGATCTTCTTCCTGTGTTAATGAGCGTTTACATTTTAAAACTTCTTCTTTAAACGTCCACATCTGACTCAGGTCTGAACAAACGACAAACTGTTTGTCCTGTGTTTGTGTTTGTGTTTGTGTTTGTGTTTGTGTTTGTGTTTGTGTCGTGTCGTGACTTCGGTTTGACTGTTTATAACCTCCTGGTTTGTTGTAGCAGGTGAAGCTCTGCTGCCTGTTTCAGAGGATTGACTATAGATATTTTCAGTATAAAAATAAAGATTGATCAGTAAATATTACTAAAAAAAAAAGATAATAATTGATCGTTTATTTTCCTGATGATTGTGTGTGTTCACAGAGCAGGTGACTGAGTTTTAAACACAAATGCACGACAACAACAACACACAGACTTTCTCTCTGCAGGAGAGTTTCAGAGTCTCTTTAAGACGTTAATAAAACACACACACACACACACACACACACACACACACACACACAGACAGAGTGTGTGTTTGATGTCGTTACCTTGTCGAGCTGGGAGACGACCTCCCACAGCAGGGCGTGCAGCACCGACAGCTCGCGGCCGAGGTCGATGTAACCCTCGAAGCCTGGCGTGTTGGACAGAGTCTCCGGGTTGGAGATCTCAGACAGGAAACGCATCATCCCCGCCCACTCGTGCTCCAGGAAGTCGTTCATGAAGGCCATGTACTCCTCTTTGTTTCCAAACCTGCAGAGCACAAAGACATGAATCAGCTTTCATCCTCTCTTGTTCCCTGGGTCAGACGACGTCCTCAGTTTTCATCAGATGAGTTTGGACTCAGTGAAAACTCTTTATAGAAATAAGACGTGGATCAGTCAGAGAGAGCAAACTGTTATATAAAGGTTTATATCTCCTGTTGTTTGTTTCTTCTGCTCCTGAAAATCAATGTTTGGTTTTGAAATGTTCTTCACACGACAGGAACAAGAAGCAGAGACGAGGAAATAGTTTTAATCTGTTTTCATCTCAGGTCTTTTTTATTTTTATCTCATGTATCTGTATATTAATCTGATAAAGAGCTTGTTCCTCAGATTATTCTGAACTGACTTTGTTCTTCATGAAGCAGAAACATCTGAAAACCACAGGAACCTGAACGCCTCACCTGTTATATTTTTAATGAGCTGTTCTGTGAGCAGCTCTACAGTCACACAGAGTTACTGTGGTTCGTCCTCAGGGGAGCGTGATCGTCAGTTTGAACCACAGCTTTAGGAGCAGCTGATCGACCTCAGCAAACACGTTACCATGGCAACGTCACCATATACAAATATTCAGCGTATGTTAATAAATACTCTGCACCTGGACCCAGAAACCCGACTGAACCGACCTGGAACCGGGAGACCGGGACTTGAGCCCGCAGACTTGAAGCGGTTTGTTTGACTCACTTGGTGAAGTTGGCGAGGTTCTGGATGACCTTGGCGATAAGCGTGAGTGTGCGGGACGTGCGGTCGTCGGGGTACTCCTGCATCAGGTTGAAGAGCGACGGCGACATGATGGCGGGGCAGAGGAAGCGCAGGAAGAGCGAGGCGCTGATCAGACGCTTGCTGATGTCCTGCTGGTGTCCGCGGACGACGCACTGCTGCTTCCATGACGCAAACACCTCCTTCAGCTCCCGAGGAAACACGCTGAGGAGACAGGAAGTGGTCAGGTTACCTGAAGACTCGTAACGTCTGAAAACAATCGTGATGAAGATGATCTGAGCCTCACACTAAACACAGAAGCTCTTCTTCTGTTTAACGTCTCGCAGCTTCAGTCCACTCAGAACAGGAAAGTCCTGCTCTCACACCATCAAACAACAACCCTAAAACCCCTTAATTCATCCTTAACTTACCTGAAAACACCTTCATTTAAATCAAGGTGGAGCCTCAGATCTTTCATTTGTCTTTTAATGTGAAAATCACCATAATCAGCAGTGTAAGCAGATTTAAACAGGACCTTCCCCTGAACTTACACATGAATATGAAGCGTGGACAAATCCATTAATGATGTGTTTAAGGTGTTTTTAATGTCGAGGTGTTTTGGTTTATGTCAGGTGATTTTTAAGGTGTAAAAACCTTAAAATGGAGAGTATCAAAGATAAAGCTCAGTCTGTGGCTCAGACACGTTAATCTGTTAATGTTTTTAATGGATTATTCTCAAGGACTGAGCAACAAAAACAACAAACACATTAAATTGACCTGAATAAAAGTCATCGCTACACTTCAGTGCTCTCACTTGGTCCTTTCTACAGATTCTGTTACCCTTTAAAAAACCCCTTAACTTAACGTGCAGATCATCCATTCAAATAAAGATTACTGTTGACTCATTTAAACATCAGTTATCTCATGAAATGAACCTTATTTTCATCAGTGTTAATGAGGAAGACTCTGTTACGGTCACAGCCTGATGAATCTGACCATCACTGAAACTGACGGACGTGAACCTGAAGCTCTGAGCTGAGATTCAAATAATCTGCAGCAACTGTTTCACTTTGAGCTGCGCCGACACGTCTCTGCAGATTCAGAGGTCAGAGGTCGACACACACCAACCGACGGTTAGAAAAGACGCTGCTGTTACCTCTTTCTACCAGCAGGTGGCAGACTCGTCTGTTTTACAGTGTGGATTTTCTCTCAGTCCGGTTTTGCGTCAGTGTTTGTGTATCTGTGTGATCTGACTCTGGGTCAGTCGTACCAGTAGGAGTTGATGATCTTGCAGAAGGCCAGCTCGCAGCACATCTTCAGGTTACTCTGGTGCTCGGCCAGATCACTGCTGGAGCATCGACTGGGATCCACCTCGCAGTTCTCGTCCGACTCGTACAGAGCTTTGATGAACTCACCTGAGGACGGAGAATCATCAGAGTCATTAGAACCAGGTCAAACCAGAGTCTCTGTGTGTTACCAAAACACAACACTGACTTTACAACACAAGCTGCTATAAACAGCAGCAGGAGCAGAGTTCACTGCTGCTGACGAGAGGAGCAGCCATCTTGGATTCTTATGCCGGGGTTGATCTGACTTCAGGGACGCCCCCTGAAGTCAGATCAGGTTCAGCTGAAGTCAGAAATTCAAACTTCAACTGAACGCACCATATCAGCAGCAGTGAACTAAACTGATGTTTATTTATCTGTTTGAGGTTTTCTACAGTTTAGTTCACAGATGTGTTGATAATGATTCAAAATCACGTTAAACTGAATATTTCTTCTTGACTTATGTTTGTTAAGGTGAAGTGACGAATACAAACAAAGAGGGTTTATTCTTATGAGACTGTTTCTAAAGTCGCATTTATTTCTTTTTTGTTTCAGTGTTCAGACATAAAGTGAGTACACTTACTGTATTTCATTTATTATTTAGGTGTAAAAGTTCAGTCTTTAACAAAATCAATTTCTGGAGCTTTCATCTGAGAGCTAATTTCAGTCTTTTTAAGTTTCAATCTGTGTATGAGTTTTATTTGTTTTTAACCAGAGGAACAAAGAAACGTTTGATTTCCTTCTGTCTCAGGGACAACGAGGCGTTCACTGTCAGCAGAGAAACCGTGTTTTTCATAGCCTCAAACATCATTAAGCTTTAAGCATTGAGTCTCTGTGAGCGTCTGAACCTCGACTGTAAGTGAAGCTGACGACCGTTTTAAAGCTTGACGCAGCAGAAAAACGTGAACGTTTGTTAGCAGTCAGCTGAAAACACAAAAATAACTCCCTGTCAAAATAAAAGCCTTTAATTACAGGAAGCTGCAGAGTTCTCGTTACCTCACACAGCAGGGAGTCGTCGTTTTATCGTCTATTTTCAGACATGAAGCTATAAATACATTAATGATGGTGAAATGATTTGTGTGACTGACTCGTCTCCGGGGTCTCTATCCACTGCCTCTGAACTATTTTAAGAGTTTTTCTCACGCCTTGATGTTAGAGCAGGAGGATCAAGTAAAAAGCTCTAATTTCAGCTTCAACACAGAAACTTTCTGCTCCTTTAATCTCATTCAGGATGGAGCTGTTACCTCGTCTCCAACCAGGTACTGTGTCAGTTCTTCAGTTAGGTTTTATGAGGTGACCTTTGACCTTTGACACTGATCACTTCATCTTTGACTCCAGGTGTACGTTTGTGCTAAATCTGAATAAATTCCCTCGAGGCAGCAGCTGAGGCTCATGGGTACTGTAGTCTTTAAAACGTTTTGATTTCTCAGTGTAAATATTTCACACTGATGGTCGGAACATACACCTGTGTGTTCAGGTGTGTTCAGGTGTGTGTGAGCTGCTCAGAGACTCACCGAGCGCGTCGTGCAGGTATTTCTGTCCCACCAGCTTCAGATACTCCTCGATGGCCTTGGTGGCCAACGTGTTCTCCCTGAAGATCAGGACGTCGTGGTCGGCACATCGGTCAACCTCCGACATCACCAGGTCTGTGAGGAAGTCCTGAACGGAGAGGAGGAGCAGGAGGAGGAGCAGGAGGAGGAGGAGGAGCAGGAGGAGGAGGAGGAGCAGGAAGAAGAAGTTTTATTTATTGACCACAGCTGGTGATTAATTAATGTCAACTTGATGAACTATTGAACAAAGATCGTCTGGTTTGATGAATAAATCTGTCTGATATCTGATCAGCTCTGATGATCACTGGGTCTTTTCTGATCAATAATCAATAAAGTGTTTAAAAGCTCCAGTATGAGCAGGGAGAAGCTTCTCCCATAGATAGAGCTCTCACTGTCCCACCAACTCTGGAAAAATGTGTCCACAAACCGAGGAGCAGCTTCAGCTCTAAACTGGTCCTCTCACATCTGAACAGCAAATCTTAGAGGTCAACACTGTCTCTGGGTCCAACATTAGCCAGCTAACCTAGCTAACACTAGCAATCAGTCATTTCAGTTAAAAAGTTCTTCTTTAATTAAATGTGTGTTTAAAGACTTATTTTGACATCAATATTTTCATTTTTGCTCAGTTCATCTCATTGATCACTAATAATCTGTGTCGGTCCCGAGAAAACACATCGATCCTGTGGTAAATATGCTAAGCTAAGCTAAGCTAAGCTAAGCTAACTGTCTGTTACTAGTTACTGTGCAGGATCGAGCTGGACCTCTGACCTTTGCCCTCCCGGTGCTCTGCAGGATGTGGACCAGAGCGCAGGCCATCTCCTCCTTGTTCTTGACGCTGATGACGGGCTCCAGCACCGAGCACAGCATGGTGTAGTTGTTGGTGATGAACTCTGCGAACTCCTTGTACTGCTCCATGGGCAGGATGGAGATGGTCTGGAAGCGGGACTTGATGCGGATCGACGGCCCCCCTCCCTTGGCCTTGCTGGTGGTGGGCGTGCTGACCGGGTACCACTTCTCCACGAACTGCCGGCCCGTCACGCCCGACACCGGGATGTTGACCAGGCCCACGTAGTTGTTCTTGTCCTTCTTCTTCTTCTTGTCCACGTCGCGGTAGATGTGCACGGTGATGCTGTGCACGGCCGGCAGACTGGAGAAGTCGAAGTACTCGCCCCAGAACAGGCTGTCGTGCCGGGTCTTGCTGGTGGTCCGGGCGTACAGGACGTCGTCCAGACACAGCTCGCAGAAATATTTCTTCTTGGGCGGCAGGTCTTTGGCTTCGATGATCCACAGTCGCAGGAGGTTCTCCGCCCGCCGACAGTTGTCCTGGAAACACAAACAACCCTCCGTTACAACTTTAACAGTCTGAGGGAGAAGAAGAGAGTCCTGAAACCAGGAAGTAAGTTAGCATGTTAGCATGTTAGCACTTCCTGCTCCCCCTGAGAGCCAGTCTCACCTTGTTGGGCTGAATCGTCCTCCTCAGGTTTTCCATCCACTTGTCTCTCTCTGAGGCTGAAGTGCAGCTGAAACACTTGCTGCCTCCTGAGTACGTCACCTGACAGGTGAGAGGGCGAGCAACACAGAGAGAGAGAGAGAGATGACGTGTTAAATAACGGCAGTGAGGAGACGTGCTGTCACCGTTGTAAAGCTGAATCTCGGTGTTTGTTACCTCGAAGCAGAACTCCTGTCCCAGGATGCTGCTGTGCAGAGGTTTGACGAACACGTCCTCCTCCATGCTCAGGTCCAGAGCCTCCACCGCGCTGCCCGGGCTCAGCAAAGACTCATGGGATGTCGACTCCTTCAACTTGGGAAGCCCACGAGACCTGGAAGACCGGAGGGAAAAATCAAAACATGCGTGAATGAAAAAGGAGCAGGTTAATGTTCCTGGAGCTGTTGACGATCAGTAGAGAAGCAGAGCAGCCAGGGGGCGCCGCCGAGCACGGCGGGGGTTCAACGACGCCATGACGACGCCACGAGATTCACCAAACTTCCTCAGACAGCCGCCTGCCATCAACAGTGAAGCAGGAGAGCAGCAATACCTACGAAAAACAACCACAGAGCCAGGCGAGGGGAGTTCCCCAGAGCATCCCTCCTCCTCCTCCTCCTCCTCCTCCTCGACTCCCCCCCTGCTCCCACCGTCCTCCCACCTCGACCCTCCTGTAGACAGCACGAGCTCCGCTCACCGAGAGCGCCGTCCTCGCCTTTATCCAGCTTCCCTATAGTCCGGCAGGCGGTAAACAACGGTCCTGGGACAGGGGCCTATCACGGTGGGGGCCCCTGCGGGAGCGTCACCATGGTAACAACCTCCGCAGGGAGAGCGGGCGCTAGGCAGCAGCGCGTGACGCAGCGAGGAGCAAGGCAGGTGTTTAACTACAGACCAGTCTCTGGAGGGGAGGAGGTCAGCTGACTGCAGCTTTATCAGCAGGAGAAGAAGAAACCCCAGAAACTTTCAAAATAAAATGAAGAGAAAATAAACCGTTTGTTTCTCACTGAATTATTATCATTATCATCATTATCATCATTATTATTATTATTATTATTATTATTATTATTATTATTATCATTATTATCATTATTATCATTATTATTATTATTATTATTATCATCATTATCATTATTATTATTATTATTATTATTATTATTATCATTATCATCATTATCATTATCATCATTATTATTATTATTATTATTATTATTATTATTATTATCATTATTATCATTATTATCATTATCATTATTATTATTATTATTATTAAGTGCAAACACAGACACCACTAACACAAACACGATCACTGAGGTGATCAGCTGATTCATCAATCGACCAATAATTAATTTAAAAACCTGTTCATGTTTGAGTTTATTCATCAAGTTAAAAGTCAAAGATTCTTCTTCTGAATGAGGCTTTTCAGGAGATCACTCTGTAATTCACTCTCTGAATTAGTGTGTGTGTGTGTGTGTGTGTGTGTGTGTGTGTGTAATCTCCTGCTGTGTCAGATGAGTTACGTAAACCTGGATTAGTGGACTCAGATCAACACTGACGCTGTGACAACATCAGGCCTGTTTCTCTGACAGCTGTAAATACATCGATGACGGTGTTGTCCCACCTTTAAGCCGGCGGTGGAGGTCGTCACAGAGCTGATAAACTGATAAGGTAGAGTCGACACAGCGGGTCCTATATAAAACCACAGTGCAGCCACAGTGACCTTTGACCCCCAAATCACTTCCTCCTCGACTCCAGGTGAATGTTTGTGCCAAAGACGAAGAACCTCCCTGCAGGCGTTCCTGAGATATCACGCTCACGAGGACGTGACGGACGACGCCTCGGGCCTCGACCGACTCGGAGTCAAACTGTGGTTCTGTCTGAACCTGTCTGATCATGTGACCTGAGGCTGCAACGCTCCGTCAAACAAACACAGTAAATCTGTGCGAGGAAATGTTGGTGTGAGTGTTTAGAGAGGACGTGAAACAGTGAGGAGCAGCTGCTCAGAGTCAGGCTGGGTTTCAGGAAGGGCTGGTCTCTGCATTAGGATGGAAACCTGATCCAGTCTGCTGTCAGAGGAAGAGGAGGAGGAAGCACTTACTGAGCTCTGACCACACACACACACACACACACACACACACACACACACACACTATCAATATGTTGTATCTGAGATCTGAACACCGCAGTAAAAACTGAGAAATGTTTTGTCCAAAACCACAAAAATATTTAATTTAATTTAAGACGAGGAAAAAAACTAATCCTCATATTTAAGAACCTGGAACCATCAAAGTTTTTATTCTTGCTTGATGATTAACTGATCATCAGGAGAAATGATTCTCCTTTACTTCCTATCTGATCGTTGAAGCTTTATATATCAGCACCAGACTCCATTAACAAAAACAGGAGTTTTACAGAGCAGAACACAGGAGCTGCTGGAATTCTACACGTTAGTGTGTCTGTGTTACTGTGTGGTACTTTTACTTCAGTAAAGTATCTGATTACTTCTTCCACCACTGAAAGTCACAGTAACACAGACACACTAACAGATGGAGGCAGTGGTATTCCAGCAGCTCCTGGTTAAATCCCTGTTTTTATCAATGGAGTCTGGTAGAGATACATAGAGATGTTTCTGGTTAAACTAAAGGATCTGACTCTTTAATAAAAAGCTCTGTCTCTGGAGGAATCCTATCATCATGTCATATCATCGTCTATTTATGAACCATACCTGCTGGATTTATGACATCACTACCAGCCAATCAGAGCGCAGTATGAAACTTAAACAGGTGTGATGTTAAGACCTGAAGAGAACGAGAATTAACCTGCAGCGTTTCCATCAGAGCAGAGCCACTACACTGAGGTTAATAAAGGTCAAACACAGTCCTACCTGAACCTCAGAGGTCTGGACAGCTGAGCTTTCCGAGCTCTGCGCAGGAGAGAAGACGAACCGTCCATCAGGAGTTAGAGCTCAGAGCTGACTGAGAGGAGGCTGTGTGTGTGTGTGTGTGTAGAGCATTATCCTCCTGTCCAGCTGGCTGACATTCTGTCGACTATAAAGCTGCACACACTCTCACTGCATCAATATACTCTGAACACACACACACACAGCAGAGGTTCATGTCAGCAAACAGAGAAACTACAACCTCTCATCCTCCTGTTAGCCTAGCTTAGCACAAAGACTGGAGGCAGGGGAAACTGTTAGCCTAGCTTAGCACAAAGACTGGAGGCAGGGGGAAACTGTTAGCCTAGCTTAGCACAAAGACTGGAGGCAGAGGAAACTGTTAGCCTAGCTTAGCACAAAGACTGGAGGCAGGGGGAAACTGTCATTTTGATTCCTTTTCCAGGGACAATCAGAGCTTTCCAGGACGTTTTCTCGGCAGGAAAGATGAATGTGAACGTGTGTGCTGATGGGAAATGTTGTATTCTAGAGAAACCCAGATAAAACAGACGGCCATGAGGCTGCAGAGACAAGCTGCAGAAAGAGAAGAGGAGAGCTGGTCTTCCAGTAAAACCACGTCCAGTCAGTGCTGGGAAGGCTGGGAGGGCTAATGGAGGGAGGAAGAGCAGGAGGAGGAAGAGGAGGAGGAGAAACCCACAACCTCCTGAAAACAGAGGAGGAGGCAGAGCTGCTGCTGAACTCTTCTTCTTCTCTCTGTGCTGCAGTCTTAAATCTTCAGTAATATCTGTAGACGGGGGAGACGCAGCCTCAGCTGCTCAGACAGACACTGAGACGCTGAGGCCGATTACTGGAGGAAACAACCAGAGAGCAGAAACAGAAGGAAGCAGAACCAGACCAGGAAATGAAGCTTTAATATCACAGAGCTGTCGCTGCTGCTCAGTGTCACTGCACAACTCGACAACATCAACACAACAACCTCCCTCTGGCTGAGGGACAGAGAGATCAGTTAAAAAGACCAGAGTTCATCTCTGATGTCAGAAACAGAGTCTGGTGTGTTTGTTACAGCCACAGCACTTCCTGCTCCAGAGGGAGAGGGGGATCATGGGTAATACACACAGTCAGAGCGACTCGCTCTCAGCTGACAGTGTCAGCAGCCCGGCAGGAACAACACTCTGCCAAGCTAACTTTATGTCTGCCGTGTTTCCGCTGCACGACTCTGCAGAGGGCTTTTAATTTGAAACAACGGGCACAGGAAGTGGAGACAGCTGTAATTCCAGGCTGAAGTGAGACGGAGGAAAAGAAAGGTAGATTTAACTCGCAGACATGAACTTAGATTGATTCTCACTCTGCTCCCAAACAAAGTTGTTGCTGTCGGTGTCTCAGATTCAGTTTGACTCATCTATGAGTCAATAATCATTTTCTTTACAAAGACAAACACAAAACTAATAAAAGGTTCAACAGCGATGCTGCGATCAGATGGTCAGAGGTCAGAGGTCAGAGGTCAGGGCGTTATCTAAAGAACTTGAGGTGGATGAGGGGAGTTACCTGTCGGGTTCAGCGGGCCGGAGCGAGGGCAGTCTGAAGCTGGTGTTTCGGTCCAGTTTGGTCTGACTCTTCGTCCTCTTGATGGAGCCTTTGAGACGTTTACTGAAAAACCCCTGAGAGACAGAAACACAGGACAGAAGCTCAGGATCAGAGACGTGTCAGGAGGCTGAGTTTCAACGCTCAGTTCACACCTCGCTGCTTCACCTTGAGGTGGAGGAGAAGGTGAAGGAGGAAGAGGAGGAGCTGCAGAAGGCCGACTCCTCTTCCTCCTGTCTGTAGGAATGTAAAGTCAGCAGTCTGACCATCCTTCAGTCTGATACTGAGCACTGAGGAGGAGGAGGAAATAACTACTGCACCGAGACCTCGAACTGACATTCACTGACATTACATCCTCAGCAGTATGTCAGAGCTTTCACTGAGGAAATGAAATGGAAAGCTGCCTGTTAGACTGCACTACAGGTGGGGGGGGTCACTAAAAATACCAGGATTCAACCTGGAAAAAAAATCTGACCATAAGCATTGTTACGTATCAGTACCAGACTCCATTGACAAAAACAGGAATTTTACTGAGCAGAACACAGGAGCTGCTGGAATACCACTGCTCCATCTGTTAGTTACTGTGTGTGTTACTGTGGGACTTTCAGTCAGCTTCAACAATCAGATAGAAAGCAAAGGAGAATCCTTTCTCCTGATGATCAGTTAATCGTTTAAGTAATTTTTCAAGCAAAAATAATAAAAACTTTGATGGTTCCAGGTTCTTGAATGGCAGCAGTGATGAACAGATATATCTATAGATATCTATAGATATATAAATTAGATATATATCAGATGTCAGTGTAAGTTTGTAAAATGTCAGAAAATTGTGAAAAATCTAATGTTTAAACGTCTTGTTTTGTCCGACCAAGAGTCCAAAAATATTCATCTTCCATATCGTCATAACAGAGAAACTGGAACCAGAAGACGATCAGTCAAAACAGATTCTAATTAATGGATGAACCAATTAATCGATGTGTCCATCCAGGTCACCAGTCTGATCAGTGCAGGTGTCTCGATCACGGCGCCTCCTTCAGGTCAAACACCGATATGTTTTACAATGATGAGTCATTCCTCTGAGCTGACCGATCAATACGACCAAACACACCACACAGCCTGGGCCTGGGCCTGGGTGATCACATGACTCAGCTGATTCTGATGAAACTGATCAAACTGATCAAACCCTTCACCTATCAGATCCTCTGTGACGATAAAAGCTCCCGTGCAGAGCGGAGGAAGCGAGCGGCCTCATTTCCTGAGATATTAATATCCTCAAACGCATCCCTCGCCTCCCTCCTCACCCGCCTCACCCTCCTGTCCTCCTCCACAAACTCCCTTCAGGCTCATTGGCTCCCATTAACGTATCCATCCTGCCAGAGACTGACTGTGCAGAGGGAGGAACACACACCTCCATCACAGCTATTGATCAGGATTATTGGTCTCCGGGGGGATCAATGAACAGAGCGATCACCGCTCCAGGTCAGAGGACTGACTCTTCTGAGGCTGCACCAACTCCCAGCATGCTCTCTGCCTGTGTTTACTGTATGAAGAAGTGTGAAGTCTGACTGAAACTAAAAATACAGCTCTGAGACTCTGTAATGAGCCTTATTCTCCATGTTTTTGGGTGTATCTACAGAGTTTAACCAGAAACATCGCTTCATATCACTACCAGACTCCACTGAGTAACACAGACACACTAACAGATGGAGGCAGTGCTATTCCAGCAGCTCCTCGTTAAATCACTGTTTTTGTCAATGGAGTCTGGTACTGATATTTAGAGACAAGAGTAGAAGTGATAAACAGGAGTCATTTTTTAGCCTCCACACTGCAGACTGCTCTCTGTCTGTCCGTCTGTCTGTTAAGACCTTATGCAAACGCTGCCTCAAATCAAATGTTCTGACTGGTCAAATGCAAATAGGTTTTCCATCCAATGTGTAATGTGTCTGCAGGTAGAAACACAGGCAGCAGGAGACACAAACACATAAAATAAAAATTCCTTCACCGACTCAAACAGACAACACAGGACGTCTCATCTGTGATGGTTCACCCACATAAAGTTAAACTTGCAGAGGTTTTACAGCTACTGCACAAAACCTTAGAAAAACACTGTAGTCTGTGTTTAGTTTCCATCATCACCAACTACAGGTATTTACATTAGAAAATAAATTAGACAGGAAAACCATCTCCAGATGTTTACTTTACCTCAGGTAAAGGCGGTCAATAATAATTTGTCATAATGACGACAATCGGCCGATTTATGACGACACTCGGTCAAACTGTGTCATTAACAGCAGCTGTGATCAGCTCCTGGTGTCAGTGCATCCTCTGATGTTCACTGAGAAACTGTGATACTGAAGAAAACTGAGCTCCATTTAGATCAGAGGTCAGAGCTGGGAGTGACGACACCTCCGACTCGACCTCATTCCAGTCTGAAAAGAGAAGTCAGAAAAACATGGACGCTCACAGGAAACTTCAAAACAGATCTGCTCCACCTGAAGAACAGCTCAGCAGGTAACGTTCGATTTTAATACAAACACTTTAGAACGTTCTTAAAAAGCTAAAGAGACTTCCAACTCGGAAAGTAACGGTCATGGCTTAAGGTTTTTTTTGAACAATTAAATGTGAACGACTTTTTAAGAACGTTCTGCGGAGTTTGCGTTAAAATCTAACGCTAACAACCGAGGTGTTCTTCAGGTGGAGCAGATCTGTTTTAAAGTTGTGTATAAAGACTCTGAGAGTGTCCACGTTTTTCCGACTTCTCACCTGGAACGCCGTTAACTCGTTGGTGACGTCACTCCCAGTTCTGACCTCCGACTTCTGATGTAAATGGAACTCACCAGTTGCTTCAGCTTTCCAAGTTGGAAATCCGACTTTGGGGGGCGTTCCAGTTAAAACTAAAACTACTACTAGTAAATCTAATTCCAAGTACGACTGTAATGCACCATTAAAAACAGGAGGAAGGAACAGGAGCAGAAGTTCTGCAGCCTCTTTTCTCTCTAAGTGGATTTCTGGAGGTTTATTGTGGACAGACGTCAGAGATAATGATTTCCTCAGGAGGTGGACGTCAGACTGAATCATATCAACATGTTTCATGTCTGACTCGGTTAGGACTCTGAGGAGGAGGACGACGTTTGACTCTAAGGCTTCACTTAAAGAGTAAAAAGGTTCGAGACCTGTGAACATTTTATTTTCAGGCCTGTGTTCAGTGGTTAACAGCTGGATCAGTTCAGCTGCTCCACGTCATAAAGAACAAAAACTAAAATATCAGCATCATAATTCCACGAGCTACAGTTTCATTCCTCCGTATTTTCCTCCCTCACAGCTTCACATCACAGTCCAACACTGACGAGGCAGCAGATGGTGTTTGCCTGTTGGTGTTGCTGACCTCTGAAAACTGTTAAATATCCATCACAACACTTCAGAGTCACGTTTGGACTCCTGACAGCTGAAGATGAAACGACGGCAGAGATACGAGACGAGCTTCATCTGTCTGTCGGCTAAATATAGCTCAGCTGAGACTCGCTCAGCAGAAGTAATAGAACATGCAGCTGTACTCTGATTACCTGCAGTAATCAGTCAGGTACAGTTACAGCCCTACATGGTCAAAGGCCGGTAATCCAATCATGTGTTAATGAGGTTCAGTGAATTATGAGTCTGCTCTGATAATCTGATGAAGATGTTTACATGACAATTCATACAGATAGAGTGTTGCTTTCATTGGGTTTAATCTAATTCAGTGCAAATGCACAGACAGTGTTTCTGTCTGAAACATGAAATATAACATCCACCGCTAACAGGAGCTTTAACTACTACAAACGCCTCTCCTGCTTCCTCCATCGACTGACCAAACATCCCAACATCCACCTGCTCAGTACTAACTCATGAGGAGACATTTCCTGGATCAGTCTGAAACAAAGATGCTTGCTTTGTGCCGCTTTACACCAGAGAGTCGAAGAGTTAAAGTCAACTGGACTTCTTTTAGGTTTCTTGAAGACGAACTGTAACTGGACGTTATGAGCTTCAAATAAACACACAGAGCAAAAACTGAACCGGTACTTCTGCACCAAGTTGATGCCAAACTTCAGAAACTGTGACAGTTACTGTATGTGTGTGTAGGTTCTCAGTCATCCAGGTCATGTTGGTCTTGAACTGAAGAAGCCTTTCGGATGAGAGGTGAAACGTCTTCAAGGAACCTAAAAGAAGTCCATGTTGCCCTAAACTCTAACGCTTAAAGCAGTTACTGTATTTTACATTGTAGGTACTGGAGAGGTGGTTCTCCTGGGACTGGAGAACAGGATAATATCCCTACAAAGAGAAGAGGACGGAAGGTGTCCTTGAGGAAAAGTCACATCAAGAATCATCATCGGATCATCAGGGAGAAGTTATGAATGACCAAAAGCCTGAATGCAAACAGTCTGACGGAGCATCTGAAACAAAAGGCGGAAACACCTCAAACCTGTCTCAGCAGCTCTGGGAATTTATCCTTTCAGTCTTTTCAGGATCTGTGAAAACTCACCGGCACTTTAAAAGGCGACGAGTTTGGATTGTCGACGGTGACGCTCTTCTCCGAACTCCCCAGACCAGAGATGCTCCTCCTCCTCGGAGATCGCTCCGAAGACACTTCTGCAAAGAAAGAGAGAAGACAGTGTTATCATCATCATCATCATCATCATCATCATCATCAGCCTGTGAGCTTCAGACTGAACCGGACAGATGGAGGACGTGGTGGTGACAGTCAGACACAGTGGAGGACGTCTGGACAGAGGACAGATGCTGCATGTTTTACAGTAAATGTCGACGAGCTTTTCAAAGGAGTCAATCACTTATATGATTTCTGTTTTAAACTTACAGATCAATATGTTTGTACAGTAATTAAACCTTCATCAGCTTCAGCATCAGCAGATAACAGGAACTGTATTTGTGGCTAAATTATAACCAGTAACACACCATGTCCTCCGTAATGGACACAAGATAAAAGGTGATTTTCTGCTTCTCCAAAATCAATATTTGAGAAATGCAACAATATTATTCCTTAGACGTTACTTCCTCTGGAGGATTGGACAGATTTCTTGAGGTGTGTGACATTCCTGACATTTCGTCGGCCATCTTTGAGGTTTTTAACTGTCTGCCTATGTTGTTTTTGAGGTTTGTCCACTGCAGTGAGCAAAATGCAGCTACACCATCTGAACCCAGGCATATACAAGAAACTGGCTGATGAACAGCTGCAGTAAGGGTGAACTGACTGAACTAGTGTTTTTCAGGGCAAATACCAATTATTACTAATCAAAGATAAACAGACATAAATTTACAGGGAAAATGATAATATTTACGTTGGTTGTGAGGACAGACTTCACAGATTTAATCTATTTAATCAAACATCAGATTTTAAAAAGTAATGATGCAGCGAGGTTAATGAACTAATTAGTGGATCCACTAACAGAAGTGGAAGTGACTTTGTTCAGATCTTTGAATGAACTTCAGCTTTGTTCTTGTTCTGTGTTTTTATTCCCAGATCACTAAGACTTTTACCTGCTTAAATAAAGAAAAATGAAAATTTTATGATCCCAGACACATTTTCCAGACAGACAACTCAGGTTACCTAAACTTTCTGCTGTGGAAAATCCAGATTTCCCTGTTCAGGAAAAAACAAACCCACAATATATTTTTCCATTATGAATTTATCTGTGCAGCCACAGCCTCTGTGAGTTTATCTAAACGTGGCTAAAAATACACAGAAGAGCCAAACTGCTGCATCTGGATCAGATATTCCTTCATTTCATTAAACCTGAGGAAGAGCTGTTACTGTGCTGCTGTGGTTATTTTTACTTCATTCTGTCCGTCTATCTGTCTGAGACGTCACAGAGAAAAATGTGTCAAGGACAAACAGACTGGTTCAAACCCCCCATCAGCGACCCTCTACCTTGCTGAGGTGCCCTTGAGCAAAGACGCTGAACCCTGCCGGGACCAGGGGTTCTGGTTTTTACCCCAACCTCTGGAAACTGATGGAGCCGAAATCCATCAAAGCTTAAGCTGAACCACTAGTGCCACAACAATTATTTTTATTATTATCAATTAATTCAAAGATTATTTTCAATTAACTGATCGATGATTTGCAGGAAATAGTAAAACACCATCACAACTTGGAGTCCTTGGAGTCATCATCAACGTCTTGTCTTTACTAGATTTATTTTCACTTTAGTCGTGTTAGCGTTTAGGTTTCTTTTTCTATCTTTAGCCCTGATGCTAACAGGTCCAGAGGACCAGCAGAGCCTAACAGGAAAACCACCAGTTTCTCCTCATGCCTTTCTGTGTTTCAGTTAATATTTCCATTTATGATCAGAACAGTAAAAGGTCTATAAATCTGTGATCCTTAAACCCAGACCAGTGAGTCCTCCAGGTCTCAGTAAAAAGCCTCAGAAACCCACTGTCAGTCACTCTCGCCTCTGGCTCTTGTCCAGCTTCATCGATTTTGAAGCTAATTTTAGACCCTCTTACTTCCTCTCCAGCTGACTCTCAGGTCACTGCAGTTTGTCTCCGGGGGGCCCTGAGCGGCTCGTGAACCAGCTCTTGAAAACCACCTACGAGTCCGTTAACAGCTGCTGGGACGCTCCTGACGGTGCCACCGCAGACAGGAAGCTCAAAATAACTCCTCACCTACGACAGCAGTCCTACATGTGGTGACAGAGGATCTCCAGAGGACGAAAACTCCCAGACACATGAGGACTGGTTTAACTGGAGGAGATGATTTCAATCAGAGGGTGTAAGTAATGTTACCGTAAAGCATCGACACGAACGTTACTGTTGAAGGTTTGACGATGTATCTGCTGATGTGTTGCTTTGTCCATGTTGTTTACTTGATCATTTTCTTTGTCTACAGAACAGACTCAGCAGTAAAGAAACTACAGAGCGTCTCAGACGTCTGCTTCACTCAGCAGATTTCCATTTCAACAAACTCTTTCCTCCACACCAACTCTGAGCACTGGTATAGTGGCCATAGGGATTTTTTCCTCAATGAAATCTTTATTCCAAGAAGAAATGATAGTCCAACAACAAAGCACAAAGCTTCAAGGCTCGGAGTCAAACTGAACAAATTAACAAACCAAGGCTACGACGCTCAACATAACTGAGAGGCTTTTACACACAAACAAAGTTATAATCTCTATCGTGATGTTCACAATGAGCTTCCTTATTTCTGAGCTAGAAATGTTCCCACACCAAACTTCTCAAATTTCCACGGCAGCTCGAAGCCTGCTCAGTTTAACCTGTTAAATGTTAACAGCGCCTCCTGCTGGTCACTGCAGTGAAAATCATCACATTGCTTTAAGACACAACTCAACGTCACTGAAATTCTTCACAATAAATAATCGCTCATCGATTAATTATGCCCGTCCCTGCTGGCCAGAGTTGATATTGTGTTAATGTTGATTGTTTTCCTGCTTTTGTCGGTTTTATTTCACATTAAAGTGAATATATTTGTGGTTTGAGTTGACCAGAAATCTGAAACATCTGAAACTTTGGACTCGGAGGTCCTGGGATGTACGTTACTTTTAGAGCTGACTGAACAATTTACCTCAAAAATAAACAACAGATTAACTGATAATTACAATAATTCTTAGTTGCAGCCACAAACACCTTGAAATAACGATTCGTATCATCACAGGCTGACATGTTCAGTCTAATACACATTAAAAAGTCTAGGAGGGTCTAATGAGTCCGTCCTTCTATGCCATTCATGTGTGGGAGTTATTCCACCAATGACAGAACAACACGACCCAACCAAACACGATTAGACTGAATGTAATTTGGACCCGGCCCTGTCTCAGAGGAACCATGTAGTCCTGGTACAGGAGGTCAGAGCTGGTGTGGACTGAACGGACGGATCCTCAGACCCTGTTTAATACAAAGTGTAAACCAGTTCTGGAGGTAGACTGGATCACACTGTGTTCAGATCTAAGGCGTAAACACAGAGTTAAAGCAAAGATCAGATCAGATCATTTATCATCTGATACAGATAATTCATCAATCAGCTAATTGTTTCAATCATTTCTCAAGAATAAAATACCAAACATTTTGTGGTTGCAGCTTCTTCAACGAGAGGATTTGATGTTTTTCTGTCTCATGTTTGAGGTTTGAACTGTTGCTTGAATAAAACTAATAAACTGAATACATGACCTTGGGCTGTGAGAGATTATACCAGGTCTTTTTCACAGTTTTCTGATGTTTTATAAATCTATTTATAGACTCCTAACTGATGCCTACACACAGCTGGTAACTCAGTAAGCAAGCTTTTTAAAGACACTAAACATGAACACAGAGCTGCCAGTGAATCGACTGTGTTCATACTGAAGTTTATCAGCAGATAAATCACAGATAACAATTCATTCCAGTCCAATTCTGGCAGCTGAACATGCCGGCTGGTACTCGAATTATCACCCGATCTAACAGAGTCAACAGTTTTCAGATCGATGCTAAACCAACGTCGAGCAGTGACTCAGACTGTGTCAGGACATCATCGGATCACAGGATGTTTAAATGGTAATGAAAACACACAGGCTGCAACAGGAAGTTCATTCGCCTCGGTGAACGAATGCGACGGAGCCACAGTCAGTGAACGCAGCATGCAGCAGCAGTCAGCGTTTATCAGCCCTCTCTTGTCTTTTGCTGTGCTGGAGTTCCAGCTGCAGGAGGATGCACGCTGCAGGAGGATGCACGCTGCATGCAGGCAGCGCTGCGAGGAAGCCGGGGACAAACTTTCATGCAACCCCCCCCACCACCACCTCCAACCCAGTAATGGAAAAAGAGGAGCGATGGTGGTCATCATCATCAACACTCCTCTTTTCCTTTTCGCCGCTGAGACAAAGTTGAGGCTACATGCTGCAGGAAGCCAGGTATGACAGGTCGGTCACATGACATGGACAGGAACACAGAGAGGGGGGGAGAGGGGGAGAGAGAGAGAGAGAGAGGAGACGATACCTCGATCGCAGCTGTTCCCCATCATCTGAGGAGAGGACACACACACAGAGTCAGACGGGATTGGCCGAAACAGCCGCCACCTGTCAGCCAATGAGGTTAAGCCGCAAACGTCCGTCTTCGTCCCGCGAACATCCTCGACTTCGGCGTCCCCCCCCTCGACCTGCCTCTCCCTCCTCAGCACCGCATCCTTCCTCCTCCTCCTCCTCCTCCTCCTCACGGTCCCTCCTCTCCCATCTCTGCCCTTCTCCCTCTCTCTCCACTCAGCAGTAATTCTAACCCTCACTCTACCTCCCTCCCTCCCCCTCTCTCTCTCTCTGTCTCAGAGCACTGAGGTTTTACCGCATTTATTCAATCAATCCCTCCAGCTGCATCTTCAGTTTTCTCTCCTTTCTCGTGTCTTCCTCCTCTTCTCTCTCTGCAGACGCTCCTCTCTCCCTCTCTCCCTCTCTCCCTCTGCAGCAGCTCAGTTGCAGCCTCCCTCCCTCTCTCTCTCTCTCTCTCTCTCTCTCTTCTTCTCTTCCTCTGGAGCTGCATTTATCGCTGTGCTCGGAGGATAATTACTAAATAAGTTTCCCCTCAGTCGACTGATGTGGGACACAACTCTGGGGGCTTCAGCTATTAACTGTGTGTGTGTGTGTGTGTGTGTGTGTGTGTGTGTGTTGTTGTTGTTGTTGTTGTTCAGCCAAATCACAAACAAACAAGCATCATCACATCAGGGCTGTAACAAACAATGATTTTCATTATGTGATTATATTATCTCATTAGTTTGTAACAGACCTGCCTGTTCATCAGCTTCACTTTAAACCCTGCTGAGACACTTAGCTGCTGGTAACTGAGGATGTAAATATTATATATATTATTCCTGAGCAATTTCCTGTTTTAATGAAAACAGATCAGTCTGATATATTGAGCTTTACACACTCATTAAAGTCCTGTTTATACCTTTAAAGCAGGATAAAGTGTAAAGTCTCAAACTAAATATTTGTAGAAATTAATAATATATAATAATAATAATCCAAAGTACAACACATCTTCACACTTCTTCTCTGGAGGAGCCAGGGGAATTTCAAAATAAAGGCGTGTCGTACAGATGATTATATTGTGATATGTTGTGTTAGTTGAATCGATGTATCGTTAAACCGTAACTGAACTGTTTCTATCACTGTTGTTACTGCATCTTCAAGAGGAGGAGTTCAACACAAACAAGATTAAAATGACCCAGTCCCAGTCTGAAGTGATGAGTTCAAACAGCTGAAGATGAAACCAGGAAGTCAGTTAGCATGTTAGCATGTTAGCACTTCCTGTTCAATGTGTTTCTGGTTAAATGTCTGAAATAAGGTCTGTGGTTTTAACACAAGCTCAAGACATTTTCAGGTTTGATTCTCGACATTAAACGCGTGGAGGGAACCAGGCTGATGCTAACTTCAGGGCTGGACTACAGAATCATCTCTGCAGGACTCTGACCAATCACAGTCTTGTTGTTTCAGTGGTATCTAGTGTGTTGGTTAATGTTTGGTTTCAGAACCGTTACACCCCTCAACGACTGTCCGATCATTTTTCTGTCAATTAATAAGAAACGATCTGTCATGTTTAACCACAGGCAGGTCGCCCCCTCCTGGTCAAACAGGTGAAGCACAAAGTTTCAACACCGACAAGATCAATAAAGTGCTGTATCTATCAAAATATTCTTATCAGGTATGTGTTTTTGTCAGTTATCAGCTGAGCTATTGAGGCACACAGGGAATCAAACCCACAACCGTCTGCTCTGTGATCATCAGTCCTCTCAGGGTTTTACCCTCCTCCTGCTGCTGCTGCTGCTAACGAGATATTGATTAGAGGAGGCTCAGTCACGGCTCGGCTCAATCAATTCACCAGAGTCTCTGCTGACAGAGAAACTGTGACCTTCACAGTCTGGGACTCAGACAGGATCCAGACCGGAGACTCTCTAAGGATCCAGAGAATGGATGGTCAGATATTTGGTTCGTTAAAAGTTAAAAATCTGTGTTATAAAGTGCTGTGACTTGAAACAGTAAGAAAGTCGTCGGCTGAAGGTGTTAATGTCCAGCTGACTCATGGAAATCCATCTGAATGTTACGAAGACACGTTAGAGGTCATTTAGAAACGGAGTTTATTCACACCTCTGTGACGCTGTCGGGGATTTAAATGATGTGTTCAGGTGTAAATCAAGTTAATATATTATTGGATATTTTAAACAAATGTTAACATCTGCACCAACCGGCTCAGACTAATTCCTGGACATGTCCTCGGTTAACGAAGTGTCCGACCACCAGGAAACAAGGCTCATGAGGGTTTGTAGTTTCTGAACTTCTCAGAAAAACTCGAGGGAAACAAAAACAGAAAAACGCAGCTAAAAATAAACCGAGTCGGAGCTCAGAGAGGTCGTTATCAGGCGTCACATCCTGACGACAGCAGGAGGAGAAACTCATCCATCAGTCAGAGTCTGTCAGCTGATGGGGTTTAAAACACCGAGGAGGATCCTGACGACTCCTCTACAGGCTGGTCGAGGCAGGGTGTGATGTCATCAGAAAGCAGTGTGAGGAATGCTGGGAATGTTTGAGGCCGACACTCGTTGAACTCTCCGTGAGTGGACATACCTGACGCACCGGAAACACCGACACCTAACAGGTAATCTGGTGCTCAAAGAAACCTTTGTATCCACCTGTCTGCTGCTCAGGGTGGAGCTCCGTCACCTCCACCTGAACCGAGACGGTTCAACTCCCTGACGGGAAACCGAGCCGCTTTAAAAACCCTCAGGGCCAAACTGCCACCTCCTGCACCACAACATCACTGCTCTTTCACAGAGTCACACCTGAACTCACACACCTGAAGTACACATTTATAGATTCAGTGGGACTTCCTCTTTCTGAGCATGTATTATCTCTGATGTCCTTTCAGAATAAAACTCAAAAAAAGACACTGCAGAGCTTCATTCAGAATCCTCCTGTTTTTAAGTTTTCTTCAGTGTCACAGTCAAACAGTGAGAGCTGTCTGAACATGAATGAGTTCACTGACAACAGGAGCTGGTCACAGTGGATTCAGCTGCTGTCAATAAGAACAAATAAATCCAAAAGTCTGAAGAGCCAGAAAACTTTTCCAACAACTTCGTTCAGCTGAGCTCAAACACATAAATCACAGGGCGCACGCTCATTAACCTCAGATCTGATCACAGCAGAGACTCAGTCTGTTCACATGACAGATCACAAATATATTCATCTGTTTTCTCTTTCATCAGGCCTTTGTTCATTCTCCCAAAGCTTCACCACCTCATCAGAAAATAAGAGAGAAAGAAAAGTCAGAGTAAAACTAAACTAACATTGACTTTGTCCCTGTTTCACTGAGGTTTCTCTGCATCGGTAAATTCATGACGCATTAATCGAAACCAACCATGGACACGTGTTGGAAAACGTCTTTTATGTCTCTGACTTTAGTTAGTGAGAGTTTGAAAGAGCGTGAGTAGAAACACAACGAGGCTGTAAAGGTGGACTGGTGAGTAGATGGGTTTTCATGTTAACGTCCCCGACAACCTCTGTAGTCTCATTTAGACACTCGTTAGCAACCGCCTTTTTTAAGACACGTAAAAGCTTCAAACATCAGGAGTGGGGGATTTACTGACCCATTTTATGTCGGAGAATAAAACCTGAAAATGTCTTGAGCTTGTGTTAAAACCACAGACCTTATTTCAGACATTTAACCAGAAACACACTGACAACAGGAAGAGCTAACATGCTAACATGCTAACTGACTTCCTGGTTGGAGGATCAGTCCTGCAGGACTCTGTACTGGTAACAATTTAGAAAAAAAGTTTCATATGAGGATTTCAGTGATACAGCAGCGTGATGACGTGTTGGTCCATTTGTAAAGTGTAGCACAGAGCACAGCAGCATCAACCATCGTCTGAGAGGTCAGACCTCCAGAGAGACACAGTCTCAGCTAACTGTGGCAACGCAACCGATTTGGCAAAACCACAGATGCAAGTACGACGAGACTCAGAAGTCACATGAGAACCAGTTTATCGACTGTAGCTGCTGATGAGTGGCTGGAAATCATCTTTAATATTGTTACCGCAAATCACCCTGAAATATCCTGATATTACTTTAAGGCTGTATCGTCTCCTGAAGGACAAAACTCAGGGAACAACTGCTCCACAGCGACAGGAGGGAGCAGACGTTCGACCACGACAGCAGGGAAGTACTGTCAACAAAAAATACTCCATTACCAGTTCACACTGAGCACTGACAACGTTAAACACACTTAAAGAATCGAAGGTAAAAGGAGAAAGTGAAATGTGAGCACAGTGGAAACACCTTTAACCTTTAACCTTCTGTACAGGAGCAGGACTGAACTCACACACCTCCCCTCTCATTCTGACCTCACTGTATTTGTTGTTTGTTGTTTAATCATCATACATTAACAGTCCTCCTCCTCCTCCTCTGCAGACTGAGGTCGTGTTGTTGCAGCACACACACACACACACACACACACACACACACACAGATCAGCTTTCACAACAAATATTCAAAGAATTTCTTTTCACATAATGAAACCAGTTCTGTTCACAGCCGCCGCCGCCGAGCCTCGTCCCGTCTCTGTGTTTCAGCCGCCTCCACTCACACCGCTTCACATTCCTCTGAATGTATTAATATTAATACTGAGACTGTCACCAGTTTGACTGAACCAGGACCAGACATTATGGATAGAATTCCTGCAGAGACAGAGCTTTTTATTAAAGAGAAACATCTCTATATATCTCTACCAGACTCCATTGACAAAATCAGGGATTTAACCAGGAGCTGCTGGAATACCACTGCCTCCATCTGTTAGTGTGTCTGTGTTACTGTGTGGTACTTTTACTGCAGTAAAGTATCTGATTACTTCTTCCACCACTGAAAGTCACAGTAACACAGACACACTAACAGATGGAGGCAGTGGTATTCCAGCAGCTCCTGGTTAAATCCCTGTTTTTGTCAATGGAGTCTGGTACTGATATAAAGTGATGGATCTTCCTCTTTAATAAAAAGCTGTATGTTTACAGTTACATTTATTAAACTTTGTGCTGTTGCTGTCGTCATGTTTTCAATAAAAACCCAGTAAAGTGCTGATAGCTGATTCAGAGTCAGTCTGTCATCCAGCTGCAGAGCAAATCAGTTCAACACATCGCGACAAGGACACTGTTCTCATTAAGCTCCAGAGACAGAGAGAGAAATCACATTTACAGCCTCAATTAGACAGAGAGAGGGAGCCTGAGGAGACGAGTGATCTCTGCAGCATCAGGCTGAAGAGAGCTGCTGTCAGGTCAGAGTTTACCTCTGCTCCAACTCCTCTCCTCTAACTTTAAACAATGGCGTCCTGGACGCTCAGAGGACTCGCAGACGTCCAAAAAACACTAACATGTACTTTGGGTTTGCAGCCAAAAGACTCGTGTGACAAACAGAGAGAAATCTTAAGTCAGTTCGGGACACAATGAT